>NW_021703779.1:39674010-39688857 GCF_005190385.1 Monodon monoceros
AGATGGGAGAAAAGGATTTAAAATGGGATATTGTCTAAATCCTTTCCAGCACATGCTTCTTTAACTTTAATGCCTTTCTCCACTTTGGATTATTGTATTAAAGTTTCATTATTTGGCTTGAAGTATTATAAAGTGTTGGGCATTTACGTGTTCAGAAGATAAAGTCTGTTCCTGTTATCCACATCTCTGTCTTTGCGTTAGCATTTTCAGTGGAAAAAGGTTATAGTCACTATATAGACAGCTACCTACATCAGTTCCTTAAGGGAAGTTCCTGTTTGTTCCAGACTTGACCTCAGTAGACAGGGAATCAATGTTTGAAATACAGTAAGAAACTGCTAGATACAGTTTGATTGCATAGTGCATTCTCAACTACCCTCTTATTTTCACATATGTGGTTAGTCTTTAAAGTGTTCGTTATTTTTAATCTGACTTTTTGTTGGGTTCATCTTTGTGGTCAGTGCTATACGTCAGAAGGCGGTTACAATACTTTGGCTTCCTTTTTGTTTAAAAATTGTAATTGCAGCATTCAATGGTTGAGTCAATTTCAGCTCCCTTAGTCATGCCTCACTTTTTTTTTCTATTTTAAAATAAAGGCAGCTACAGCTTTCTTTGTTTTATTTACTTTCCCATGTGCTTTTTTTCTTTTAATTGTTACAGAATTGTAGAAATGACAGAAGCAGAATTCTGCTAATCAATCAAACCCTATTTTCTAGCCTCATTTCTCAATGTCCAGAATGTTGTAGAAGCTTAAATTTTTGTGTCATGTTTAACTAGTATGAGATGCTCTTTTATGGTACAGTTTTAATACTCGGTCCATATCCTTAAAATACTTGGTCCAATTCCTTAAAATATTAATTAGTACTATACAGTACGTCCATCTCCTGCTCTGGCAAACAAATTTTATGTATTTGGAGTCATATTTTGTTTAAATTCTAAAGTTGAGGAGTGGTAGATACACAATTCAGCATGAAAACTTAATTATTTATGTGGAAATTGTAAGTGAATGTTTTATCTTGGCATTGGTTTAATGATAATTGAATTGTTTCCTTACTAGTCCCAGCCAAGTATTTTCTACTGCCATGGAGTTTATAAGTTAATACCAATTTTATACCTAAATTTAAGAGGTTAGATGTCATGTCTATCTTTAAATGTACAGGGCACTCCTACTTTGTGGAGAGATATATTGAAAGCTGGTAATGAGTAGAATATTCATTTATTTAACCTTTAACCTTAAATGTTAGTTGAACTTAAAATTTCACTTTAATGACTATTTTCACGTACTTTTTTTTAAAAAAAGTTATTTTAAACTTAATTCATTCTTTGATACTTGTCTTGAACTCTTGTTTTTACTCGAGTTGAGAAAATTTAAAAAGGGTCACCCGTGATGCTGTAGTGTAACATCTCAAAAGTGTGTAACAGTGAAATTTCAAGCCTTAGTTTTCATTAGAGCCAACCAAAACAGGCTGATTGTAAGGTTTTTCCAGTGCTACAAAAGCTACAAAATTCCACTGCTAGAAAAACAGCAAAATAAGAAAAATTAATTTTGATTCAACCTTTATTCTATTATTTATGATGCAGATTTGCTAGTGCCTTCTTCAGTAAATAAAATTACTAAGTTTTAAACTCCCTACCATAATTACAGTTTTCAAATTCTTATCTGAAATTTTAATATATTAAGAGTATTTGATAGTTTAATGTAATGATTAGTTTTGAACTTGTAATAATTGGGTGAGGTAGGTTAGTTACCCTGGAATGATTTGAAAGCTCAAAATTATATCTTGCTGATTTTCTGAGTTAGGTAGAAACATTAGGAAATTGGAAATATCTTTCTTTTTCTTTCTTACACTAAAAGAATTGCAGTTTGGGAATAATTCTACCATATTTTAATAATCTGTAATTTAACAAACATGATACCTTCATTAAAGAAAAAGAAACACCAAATACTAGTAAGTAATAATTATATAGAGTGTCAGCTAATGGTTAGCAACTATATGCCTCATTTTAAAAATTGGTATAATTAGCTATAAAATTTAGTAGGTTGGAGTCTTGCTGAATTTTGCCAAGGAGTTACATGGAAAATTCTTTCCAACATTTGAGGAAAGGAAGGAAAAGGTCTTTTCAGGTTTGAGAATTGTCACTAAGATATTCCAGTTATAGTTATTGAGATGAGACATAGAAAGAGAGATATATTCTATTTTTACTATTACCTAGACCTTTTTTGGTCAAGTTATTGTTTTCACATTTAATGGAAAGAATCTGATGGTGGAAGTTGGTGGAGAGAAAACTGGAGTTTGTGTTTGTTCTTCAGGTAAATAAAATATATTGGAAAATTACCAGTGAAATAAGGAAATGTCATCAATAATTCATGTGTTGTAGTATCTTTTCTATTACTTTTCTTCAGTGGGAGATATAGGAATCAAGCTAAGTAATTACTAAAATGAATAATTGTTCTCAGTTTCTTCCTGGTGGATCCAAATCTCATGGATTTGTGCAACTACCCAGTAATTTAATTAGGACTTAATTCAGGATTTTTTTTTCTGTTTTCTAAATAGATGTACAGCTGATTTATTCTCCCTTCTTCTTTTTTTAAGGAATCTAGGTAAAAATGGCTTATCTAACAGTAGCATTTTATTGGATAAATGTCCGCCTCCAAGACCACCATCTTCACCATACCCTCCCTTGCCAAAGGACAAGTTGAATCCACCTACACCTAGTATTTATGTGAGTCTGAATTGACTGACTAGAAGTAAATCAAACCAGTGTTTGCACCTACCTGTCTTTCATAAAATCTTGCTTTAAATCAATATGGATGCCCTTTAGGAAACTTCAGAATTATTGGCAGCAGCTTGAATGTTTCGGGGAAAAAAATGATATATTCAAAAAGATTTTGTAATAGCATTTAATAGCTGCCTTCTCAGCTATTAACTGCGATTACATTACAGTAGTGAGAAATACTTTTTACTGCACCCAATTTTGAGCAGATTTAGGCAAAAACTACCTAAAAGTGTAACTTCTTTTTGCGTAAGCTGTGTTTTAAATCTGCATTCTACTAGTTGTAAGGATCTTAACATTTATTCTGTTTATACATCTACCAAGAAAACAGATATTTACCTTCAAAAAAAAGTGTTCGAGAACATAAAACGTGATAATAAATATGTCATTAAAAAGCTTAATAGATTATTTAAAACTGGGGATTACTTTCACTTAATGGACATTAGACATGTGGTATAGGAAGTTGATAAGAGTTCAATCAAAGCAACTCTTATTTATGTTTCTCTGAAATAGGTCCTCCTACCCCATTTCCTTCCATCTTCCCACTTCTACCCCAAATGAAGAAATTTTAAACTATTGAGTGTTTTTGGAGATTTGACCCTATTTTCACCCTCCAGGAGCCAACTGTTTATCATATTAATCCTTTAGTATGTAAGGGAAGCACTGGGATACGCGTGTAATAAAACTTTTATACTGAGGTCTGAGGGGGGAAAATGCAAAATTATTATTTATCTTTTACGGGTTGTCTTCTTCAGCCTGCTTTCATTTTGGTAATATTATTTTAAATGCTGATTTTTTTCCCTCTCTTTTGTGATAAGAGAAAAACCACATAACATAAAATGTATCATCTTCACCATTTTTAAGTGTACAGTTCCATAGTGTTAAGTATATTCTAATTGTTTCAAAACAGCTCTCCAGAACATTTTCATCTGGCAAACTGAAATTCTATACACATTAAAAAACAGCTCCCTCTACCCTGGTCTCCCCAGCCCCTGGTAACCACCACTTTACTTTCTGTTTCTATGAATTTGACTACTTTAGATACCTCATATAAGTGAAATTATACACAATTTTTATTTTTGTAACTGGTTTATTTTCACTTAAAGTGTCTTCAAGATTCATCCACATTGTAGCATGTGATAGGACTTTGTTCTGTATCTCTCCCACGTATTTTGTTCAAGATACAATGGACAAGAGAAATGTATGTGGTTACTAATTACAATTAGAATCAAAAGACATCGTGATAAAATGCTATAAAACATAAAATAGAAAAAAAAAACATAAAATAGGAATAACGACACATAGGATGTATTATTTATTTAAATTGCAGTAAATAATGAATATAAATTTGGCGTAATATTTTCTAAAAGGTCTGCTTTATGGAGATCTAACAATACGTTTTAATTTTACAGTTGGAAAATAAACGTGATGCTTTCTTTCCTCCATTACACCAATTTTGTACAAATCCAAACAACCCTGTTACAGTAATACGTGGCCTTGCTGGAGCCCTTAAGTTGGGTAAGCTTTAAATAAGAAAAAGGAAAAGTGTATATATTTCCTTTACTGTCTATTAACTTCTAAAGCACTGGCAGAAACTTTTTTCTATTCTTTTGTAGTTTTTTGCATTTTCATTTTAATATGAGTGTGAGAGAGAGAAAGAGTACTTATTACTTCTTTAATCCATAACTTGAAGATACGATGATAATGGTTAAATTAACTTTTGTTGTTTTAATTTAGCTTTTATTTTCATCCAGTTATATAATTACAATTATGATTTAGGTTGACTAATAGAAGAAATTTTTAAGATAAAATATAGGTAAAATTTGATATTACTAATAAGTACTGTAGCCCCCTAAGTGGTTCCTGTCACCTGCAGAGATTGAATAAACAAGTGAATCTTTAGCCCCTGGCCCCTTGATTATTCTCCTTCTGTTGATGGCATGAGGATTAGGTCCAGGGCTTCAGCGTATGGTTGTGCAAATCTGGCACAAAGCTCAGGGTGTGCAGAGTTCCTGGTTAGTTTTTAGGGGGATTGGATAGAGCACCATGAAACATTTTCCTTTTTTTTTCTTTAAAAAAAAAACACACTTTAAAAATATTATTCCACTAGCTCTCTATTTTACATTTGGTAGTGTATATATGAGGGTGGGAGGAAGACGCAAGAGGAAGGGGATATGGGGATATATATGCATATAGCTGATTCACTTTGTTATACAGCAGAAAGTAACACTGTAAAGCAATTATACTCCAGTAAAGACGTTAAAAAATATTATTCCAAATATAATTTTTATTTATTAACTACATTTATTTATTTATGAAGACCTGGGACTTTTCTCTACCAAAACTTTGGTAGAAGCTAACAATGAACACATGGTGGAAGTGAGGACACAGTTGTTGCAGCCAGCAGATGAAAACTGGGATCCCACTGGAACGAAGAAAATCTGGCACTGTGAAAGTAATCGATCTCATACTACAATTGCTAAATATGCACAGTACCAGGCCTCCTCTTTCCAGGAATCATTGAGAGTAAGTATTTATTTCCTGAAGATGATTTTATTTTGGAGATCATTTGTTTTATTATTTTATAGTTTACTTTGAAAGGGCGCTTTACTTTTGTAAACATCTCATTTTATGTTATATAAAATAGTTTATTATTATAACATACTTTATAAGTGCTATCCGGTTTGCTCTTACTACTAAGTCTAAGCAAACCTATGGGTTGATAAATATTGTTACTTTCTAGTGAGATGTCTCCCTCATTTCTGGGATATTTCTG
This sequence comes from Monodon monoceros, assembly GCF_005190385.1. Taxonomy (NCBI): domain Eukaryota; kingdom Metazoa; phylum Chordata; class Mammalia; order Artiodactyla; family Monodontidae; genus Monodon; species Monodon monoceros. Next base: position 39,679,559 of record NW_021703779.1, read on the forward strand.
TTTAGAGAAGGGTTTCTTAACCTTGGCGTTATTCACATTTTGGGTTGGGTAATTCTTTGTTGTGGGGAGCTGTCCTGTGTATTGTAGAGTATTTAGTAGCATCCCTGGCCTCTACCTTCTAGATGTCCCATAGCACACCCCTTAACCCCTATCCCAGTTATGACAATCAAAAATGTGTCCAGACATGCCAAATGTGCCCTGTAGGGCAAAATTATCCCTGATTGGGAACCACTGATATTAGATGATAAACTAAATCTTAAGTTTGCTTTATGCTTGCAGAGTCCCTTGTCTTATTCCTTCCCGTTAAACTCTACCAGGTTAGTATTATCTGATATATAACTCCCCCAGGAAGCATTACCCATCTCGGTTTGAAAGAGAGAACTCCAGGAGAGGCAAAAATTATTTCAAAATATACAGAAAATAAAAGAATAAAACTTTGAAAAATAATCAGGATTATTACTAAAAGACTCATAGGACTTTCAGCAATGAGGCATTATTAAAATCCTTCAGCAATGAAGTGAGAACTTTGAATTCTCCTATGAAGTGAACATAAAACATCCATAAAAGTGAGTTTATTAAATGTATTACTCAAACACTTATCTGTACTAAGTTGTTCTGTACATATCCCACAGCTGAAATTTAATATGCGCCTGCAAGTCTTTAATTTGTAGTTCATTAGATTTGCTTACCTCTATTTAAAATTTTCAAGTTCACATTTTCAATCAAGGCAACATTTGTACCTGCTAATCATATATTTGTGTTCCTTTCTTACTACCACTCCCCATATTATAGAGAAATTCATTTAATAAAAACTATCCTGCAACTTTCACGAGTTGCAGTGAATTTGTTGTCCATATAAGTCTCTCTGGTTCAGACTTTTGAGATACTTCAACTCCGTGGTAGTATTACGGTCAGAAAAGAATAGATAGTAAGCAGGATTCAGAGATCATCAAAGGAGTATTTGGAAGAAGAAGATGAGAGGCACGGTACTTAACTGGAAAGGGATCCATAATCAAAGAAACAGTGATTTCTTATATGTGCCTTGGAGGTATGGACCATTATGTGTGGAAAATTTGACAAATGTTTAAAAAACATATACATTTAGAAGGAGGGAGGCCAAAATGTCACTAAATATAGTTAACTCAGAAATCGTAGGACAGTATTAAGAGATACCATGTCTGTGACACAGAAATCATAAATAATAGTAATATTTTCATTGAAAAGCACCTATATTTATCCAACACTTAATTTACTTAATAATGTCGTAAATGTTTATCATTCATGTATAATTCATTGTGGGGGAAAGAAAAGATTTAACCCAGGAAGAACTTCTTCCATTTGTCTGTAATAAAGAATAGAGAACATCTTACCCTCCCCCCTTCCCTATGTATTCCATACATATATAGCTACATACACACGCACACACCTCTGTTAGTTTAGGAAATTTATAATCAAGATTGACACTTCTTAGGCCTCTCAGCTTTCCTTAAATTTCCTCTCTTGAAAATGGGCCAAGAATGAGAATCTCTAGTTTTTCCCCTTATGGAAGAATATTAATAAGGAAGAACTCAGGATAACTTTGTGGCCGATGGAGGAGGTTGGATACCATGCCAGTGAGCTTTGACTTTTCTTGGCTTTCTATTTAATGTGGTCTTTGAAGAAATTTTCATGTGAAAGAGGTCTGTAGATAACACCACTGATCTATATGTAAACTTTTCAACTGTATGATGGAAAGGATATCTGGTTGTAGAATACATATTAAACTGGATTGCTTTTTGCTTAATCTATAGGAAGAAAATGAGAAAAGAAGTCACCATAAAGACCACTCAGATAATGAATCTACGTCTTCAGATAAGTAAGTCATTTGTAATGTCCACTTAGTATTTCTGTTTAAAAGGCATGTTTCTAATAATATCTCTCTTTTTAAGTTCTGGGAGGAGAAGGAAAGGACCCTTTAAAACCATAAAGTTTGGGACCAACATTGACCTGTCTGATGACAAAAAGTAAGTCTTCATAGTAGTGTTTCTGTGAACTGATGCAAAGAGGTTTCCTATTAGCAAGACTGAGAATTTTCTACAACTTTCTCTTCTGTTTTGTTCCTTGTCATTTTTCTAAGTTGATATACAGGCTTTAGCCAAATTATTTTTGCTAGGCTTTGTGATTATTTTCTTTGACTTAAAACTCTTGTACAAATTTTCATCAAGACCTTTCTATATGTAGTTATACAACCATAAAATTATATTTATAAAATAGAATTATACAACAATTATAAAAATAGGGAAGTCAGTTTTTTTCTTTTATTAATAATTTTTACGCTTCTTTTTGTTAGGAAGTTTTCTTTGCAAAATTAAAAAGTTTAAGCATTCCAGGGTTTCCTATGCAAAAGTAAAATATTTATAGATTTGATTATTTTTCTGATTGGAACACAAGATTTTTGAAGAAATGGTTAACTTCTACAAATATTTATAGCAGGGTTTCACTCTTGATCTGATATGATACTTTATTGCAGGTGGAAGTTGCAGCTACATGAGCTGACTAAACTTCCTGCTTTTGTGCGTGTCGTATCAGCAGGAAATCTTCTAAGCCACGTTGGTCATACCATACTGGGTATGAACACAGTTCAGCTATACATGAGAGTTCCAGGAAGTAGAACACCAGGTAATTTTTATGAACTAACATATTGACACACAAATTGATCAAAATGTGAAACATGCAAAAGAGAACTGGATTCTTTCCATGTATAATGAATGAAACTGAAAGGCTTATTTCTATTACAAGATTTGGCTCTTTAACTGAGCTTAGATTATTAAGATTTTTCCACTTGGTAGTATCTTTTTTGAAATGTAATATCCCTGAAACAATAGCAGTGTAATCTGGAAACACGGTCATTGGAGCACTCCTGGGAAAACAAGTCCCTGTGACTTAAAGACTATTTTTGATCCCATCTACTGCAGTGTGACGGTTTTTTCTAAACTTATTTTTACCACAATCACAATAAGAAATATATTTTATATTATGACCTAGTGCACATGTATGTATACAAAAACATTTTCATAGAACAATACATTTTCTAATCTATTCCATTCTATTTCATTTAAAAAAGATGGTGTAGGTTGCAATCGTCTTATTGGGTTACAATGTACAGTTTACAGCGACACTTGATGTGGAGACATTACTAGACTCACCATAGTATCTAGTCCAGACTTTACCACTAACTAGACTTGTCACTTTGGCAAGTCACATTTCTTCTCTGGGTCTTTTATTTTTTCTCTGCATTTGTAAAATGAAGTTACATTGGTTTTAGACTTAAAATTCTGTCCGATACTAATGTATCATCTTTTTTGTGCTCCCTTTAATTGACATGAAATTTCACAGGGTGATGTTCAAAATATTTAACAATTAGGATGGGTGTTGGTAATAACGAGTTCACTTGTACCAATGCCTACAGGCAGCATATCACCGTCATGTGCTTGTTTGCTACTTGAAGTAGCCATGGTTTGAAGACAGATCGCTTCCTTCTTTATTACCTGCTTATTTAATTGTAGCTTAAAAATTGTTTCAGAATAGGTCTATGCTTGCGTCTGGGTAACGTAGATCAGTGGTTCCCGGTTCTGGCTGCTCATTAGAATCTTCTGGTAAAGTTTTAAAATATATATATAGTTGACTAATATCTGGAGATTGGGATCCAGGCATCCATATTTTATTTATTTATTTATTTATTTTTGCGGTACATGGGCCTCTCACTGCCGTGGCCTCTCCCGTTGCGGCACGCAGGCTCAGCGGCCATGGCTCACAGGGCCAGCCGCTCCGCGGCATGTGGGATCTTCCCGGATCGGGGCATGAACCCATGTCCCCAGCATCAGCAGGTGGACTCTCAACCACTGCGCCACCAGGGAAGCCCCAGGCATCCATATTTAAAAAAAAAAAAAAAAAAAAGTTCTCCAGAGGATTCTAATGTACAGCCAGGATTAGGCTGTAGTTTTTGTCCTCAGGCCATTGGAAGCCTAATTTTGTGATATTTTATCCATAATTGGATAAAGTGGAAACAGTTTTGGAATAAATGGCAGAAGACCTATCTACTCCCTGCTCTGTCATTTAGATTCCAATGTAAATGCTAAGCAAGTTATTTGAACTCTCTAGAGTTCATTTTTCTTATGCATGTAGTATTGGACTGGTTCTATTAAGATTCATCTCAACCGAAATTTTCTCTCATCAATTTCAATTATTTTATGCAAATAGTATTATCCCCACATCAAAGAATGCCGTTTTTCATTACAGAGCAAGGGGAAAGCAAACTTGATAGATCACTTTGTTACTTGTGTCTAGACTGTTGGGGTTTTTTTTGGTTGGTTTATATACAGGGTATTAGTTTTTCAGAAGTGTCCTATGGAACGTTAAAGAATTCTCTAAAGAATTCCCTTAGGGTAGTGCTGTCCAATAGAAATATAATGCAAGTCACATATATGACTTAAAATTTTATAGTAACATTAATGTAAAAAGAAATAGGTGAAATTAATTTTAACCCAGATGTATCTAAATATTATCATTTTAACATGTAATCAGTATAAAAATTATTGAGACTTCCCCCCTTTTTTATAGTCTTTGAAATCCAGTATGTACTTTGCAGTTGCTGCACATCTCAGTTCACATTACCATATTTCAGGTCGGTTACTGTATTAGACAACTTGGTATTAGAAGAAATGTTAATTAGTTCCATTCAGTTTTTAAAAATTATTTTGAATACTTTTTCATGGGGCAAACACTTCCTTCCTGGAGTTACCTAGATAGGTATGTTACCTGCTTTAATGGACTTTATGATCAGTCTATGTTCTAAACTAGAGATGCTCTCAGGCTGTATCCTGAAAGGTTTTTAATAAGATGATGGGGTCCCAACATCCCTAGTTTTAATTAGAGGTAAATTTTATTTGGAGTCCATGCCATGGACAATTCCAGCCATTTACCTGTGGTAAGAGACAGTTGTAAGTATTAAGAGTACTGTCTTCACATCATACTGTGATATATAGAAGAGTCAGGGTGTGGTGTGCACAGACAGGGTATGGCAAGAGCAACTACAGTTTTCTTTATTGAGGTAAAAGTCACATAACAAAAGTAACCCCTTTGAAGTGTGCAGTTCAGTCACATTTAGTACATTCACTGTGCTGTGTAGCCATCACCTCTGTGTAGTTCCAAGACATTTTCATCAGCCCAAAAGGAAACCCCATACCCATTAAGTAGTCATCCCATTTCCCCCCTTCCCCTCAGCCCCTCGCAACCCCTAGTCTGCTTTCTGGCTGTATAGAGTTACCTGTTCTGGATGTTTCATATGAATGGAATCATACAATATGTTGCCTTTTGTGTCTGGCTTCTTTCACTTAGCATGTTTTTGAGGTTCGTCCATATTGTATCAATGGTTCATTTCTTTTTATGGCCGAATAATATTCCATCATATGGATATAGAACATTTTTTATCCATTCCTCACTTGAGGAGCATTTGGGATGCTTCCACTTTTTAGCTGTTGTGACTACAGTGTTTCTATAAACATTCATGTACAAGATTTTGTTTGAATACCTGTTTCCACTTCTTTTGGTTATATACCTAGAATTAGAATTGCTGGGTCATATAGCAATTCTATATTTAACTTTTTGAGGACTTCCAAACTGCTTTCTACAGCAGCTGCAACATTTTACATTCCTGACAGCAGTGTGCAAAGGTTCCAATTTTTCCACATCCTCACCTGCATTGATTATTTTCCATTTTTTTCTTATTATGGCTGACCTAGCGGATATGACATGTTTTTTCATTATGGTTTTGATTTTCATGTGCTTGTTGTCCATTTGTATATCTACTCTGGGGGAAATGACTGTCAAGTTCTTTCTTCATTTTTTAATTGAGTTGTTTGTCCTTTTGTTGTTGAGTTGCAAGAGTTCTTTATATATTCTGGATATTAATTCTTTATCAGATACATGATTTGCAGTACTTGCTCCCATTTTGTAGGTTATCATTTCACTCTCTTGATTGTGTCCTTTGATGCACTAAAGTTTTAAACTTTGATGAAGTTCAATTTATTTTTCCTTTGGTTGCTTATGCTTTCGGTGTTGTATCTAAGAAACCATTGCCAAATCCAGAGTTGTAAAGATTTGCCTCTATGTTTTCTTCTTAGATTTTTATAGTTCTAGCTCTTACATTTAGATCTTTGATCCATTTTGAGTTAGATTTTTGGGTATGGTATGAGCTAAGGGTCCAACCATATTCTTTTACATATAGCTATCCTGTTGTCCCAGCACCATTTGTTGGAAAGACTAGTTTTTCCTCTGTTAAATGATCTTGATACCCTTGTTGAAAATCAGTTGACCATAGATGTATGGGTTTATTTCTGGAATCTTGATGTTTTTCCACTGATTTATATCTCTGTCTTAATGTCAATACCACACAGGTTTGATTACTCTACCTTTGAGGTAAGTTTCAAAATTGGAATGTGAGTCTTCAGCTTACGTAGTTATCTTTACTGTGGTCCTTTATCTCTTCATAGGGCTTTGAGTTACTGTCTTATATTCTTTCATTTCAACCTGAAAAACTCTAGCATTTCTTATAGAGCAGATTGACTAGATTCTCTTTTATTTTTGAAGAATAGTTTTGCCAGATCCTTGGTTAATTTTTTTTTTTCCTTTCAGCAATTTAAATGTGTTAAGCCATTGCTTTCTGGCCTCCATGGTTTCTGATATGAAACCAGCTATTTTATTGATGATCCATGTATATGACAGTCACTTCTCTTTTCCTTCTTTCTAGATTTTCTTTGCGTTTCTACAGCTTGATTATTAATGTGTCTTAGTGTGGATCTTTTTGAGTTTATCTTTCCTAGAGTTCCTTGAGCTTCTTGGATATGTAGATTCATGTCGTTTGTCAAATTTGGGAAGTTTTTGACCATCATTTTTTCAAATATTCTTATTGCCCTTTTCTCTTCTTCCTCTGGGACTCCCACAGTGCATATGTTAACATATTTGATGGTGTCGCACAGGTCTCTTAGGGTCTGTGAATTTTTTTTCATTGTTTGCTTTCTTCTCCCCAGAATGTATAGTGTCATTTGACCTATCTATAAGTTTGCTGATTCTTTCTTTAGCCTGTTCACATCAGCTGTTGAGAAGCCCACTAGTGAATTCATTTCATTTATTATATTTTCCAGCTTCATTTATTTCCTTCCTTATTATGATTTCTGTCTCTTCATTGATAATCTGTTTGTTGAGATATCATTCTCCTTGTTTCCTTTTGTTCTTTTCTTTTTTTTCAATTTATTTTTTTGGCTGCGTTGGGTCTCCGTTGCTTTGTGCGGGCTTTCTCTCGTTGTGGTGAGTGGGGGCTACTCTTTGTTGCAGCGCGCAGGCTTCTCATTGCGGTGGCTTCTCTTGCTGCAGAGCACGGGCTCTAGGTGCGCGGGCTTCAGTAGTTGTGATGCACGGGCTTAGTTGCTCCGCAGCATGTGGGATCTTCCCGGACCAGGTCTCAAACACGTGTCCCCTGCATTGGCAGGTGGATTCTTAACCACTGCACCACCAGGGAAGTCCCTCCTTTTGTTCTTTTACATGGTTTTCTTTAGCTCTTTACACATATTTTAAGATAGTTGATATAAAGTGTTTGCCTAGTAAGTCCAGTGTCTGTGCCTTTTCAGGAATAGCTTTTGTTAATTTCTTTCTTTCTTTTTTTTTCCTTTTCTTTTGGTGACGGAACAATACTTTCTTGTTTCTTTACATGCCTCATGATTTTTTGTTGAAAACTGACTTCAAGTATTTGAGTATATTCTCTGTAGGATGTAGTCATGCAGTCTCTGAAGTCTTTGTACCTTTAGCATAGTGCTCTGCTAGTGTTTTGACATTTTGAATATTATGATGCAGCAGTTACAGAAATCAGATTCTCCTCTGTAAGATTTGTTGTTGTTGCTTGCTGTGGGCTACAGTCATCTCTTTGTTTAGTGACTTTCCACACTATTTTTTTTTCTGTTATACATATACGTATATCTGCTCTTTTTTAGATTGTTTTCTCATATAGGCCATTACAGAGTATTGAGTAGAGTTATACAGTAGTTACTAGTTATCCTTGTTAGTTATCTATTTTATATATAGTATTCACACTATTTTTGCAAAGACTGTATTCCTTGTCGTGTGTGGGCACTGAAGTCTCCTTTCTATTAATTATCTCAGCTGTGATATGACAGGGATTTCTTTAAATGCCTGGTGGCCAAAAAAGGAAAGCAGAGTGGGAAAAAGAAAAAAGAATTCTCTAGGCCTTTGCAGATTGCCTCCATGTTATTTATTTATTTATTTATTTTACTTTGGCTGCGCCAGGTCTTCATCGCGGCACTCGAGATCTTTTAGTCGTGGCATGCGGCTTCATAGTTGTGGCACATGGGCTTCTTAGTTGCGGCATGCGAACTCTTAGTTGCAGTATATGCATGTGGGATCTAGTTCCTGGACCAGGGATCAAACCCGGGGACCCTGCATTGGGAGTGCAGAGTCTTACCCACTGGACCACCAGGGAAGTCCCGATTGCCTCCATTTTGAGTCACTCCTTCTATACTTAGCCATGCTGCTTACAACTCTACTTTAGCTTTTACTTCCTTGCTTGCACTGAGCCCAAAGGTCAGCGAGAGGTTAGTTTATGGTCTTCTTAGGTTTTTTTCTGAGCATACCTCTTGCCCTGCGTATGCGTTTGGCTTCTAAATTCTACAGTGTACACAGGGACTTTTCAAAGCCTTTATTCCCCTAAAATTTCACTCCCCAGCTTTTCCTTCCAAGCCTTTGGCATGTCTATTGTTTGCCCCAACTGGTTATTTTGTTTGTTTTGTTTTTGTCCTTGGTGGTATCAGCTTGTTCTTTAGTCTTACAGTGTTTTTGGGGGGCTCCTCCTCCATTGAAATGCTTTGCCCTGATAGAGTACTGAGGTAGGTGAAACATAGAGAAGTCCCTTCTGTCAGTCTTTTGGAGAAACTGCAGCATAGACAAAACAGAAGAACACAGTTCTTTGGGAACAAGATTAGTCTGCTCCCTCCAGAACCAGGGACACTCACACTAGCAATACAAACTACTCTTTTAAGTCCACTGCCACACCGGTGGTGGAGGTAGAGATAAGGTAGGTTACATAAAGATCTCCTACTGTGTTTAAGTCACTTTTTCTTTTTGTCAGTTGCTTGGTTGCTGTAAATCTTTGACTTATTGTCCAGACTTCTGGTAAGGTTGCTTCTGACAGTTTTCACTAGATTTTGTGTGTGTGTGTGTGTGTGTGTGTGTGTGTGTGTGTGTGTGTGTGT
>NW_021703779.1:39688867-39722209 GCF_005190385.1 Monodon monoceros
TGTGTGTGTGTGTGTGTGTGTGTGTGTGTGTGTGTGTGTGTGTGTGTGTGTGTGTGTGTGTTTCTGGCGAGTTCCCCCAAAGTTCCCTGCTCTGCCATCTTTGTTCATACCACTCCTGCAGCTACATTTTGAAAATTAGACTTCCTGCCTCTTTACTGATGTCCTAATACTACTTGTGAGAAATGGGGATTAGTTCACAAGTAAGAAGTGGTAACAATATCAATAATAGCTAATATTTATTACATACCATGTATTAGGCACTATTAGAAGCAGTCCTTACTTCATTGATCCTCAAAACAACCCATTGACTTATCAGAATCATTATCATCAAATCTTACAGGAAACTGAGTCAGAGGTTTAGAAACTTGCCCAGGTTCACATAATGACTAAGCCAAGGAACCTGGCTTCAAAACCTAAGCTTTTAACCATGATTTAGGTTATCTTCCACAGAAGCTCCTACTGAATAAGTTAGGAGTTGACCAAACTCAGCTCTAAAACTAGACTTGACACAAAAATGCTATACAGATAAACTATTGAATACCACTGGAGCATTCTCTGTTGAACATTTCCAAGGTTCCATTTCTAAAGACACATTTTTCTATAGAATTTATGGTCTGCTGATTGTTTTTTTCTTTTCACATTTCAGGTCATCAAGAAAATAACAATTTCTGTTCAGTTAACATAAATATTGGTCCAGGTGACTGTGAATGGTTTGTTGTTCCTGAAGGTTACTGGGGTGTTCTGAATGACTTCTGTGAAAAGTAGGTTTCCAAACTGAATTTTCTTTAAACATAATTATTCAAAAATAGTAACTGTAAAGGGCAGCTTACTAAGCTGGATATCCTAATGCATGTAACCAGTTTTCACTTACCATTCAGCAGAAAATTCATATAAAATGATTTGATTACAAACCTGTTATTTTGTATTATTGGGAATACTTTAAGAAAGATGCCTTGAAACCGCTTCATGTAGTAGTAATAGTCTTGAATTTAGGGGGTAGAAAGTTGAGTTGTTTACTGGATTCATTAAACAATTGATGTGTAAATACTTGTTCATGTGAAAGATCTGTATTCCAAGAAAAATTGTTCTACTATAAATGGTTTTAGAAGTGGAAGGAATTCTGTAATTGAGTACCCTTATAGGTGGTTAATAACACAAGCTTGAACGTATTACTCTTTGCTATATCATCATGATATAAATTCTTTTTAAAACTACATTGACAACTTTTCCTATAAAGGAATTTTATAAAATTTAAACAGCAGCTTCAGATTTTGTTTCTAGAATTCAAAGAATTCATAATGGAAATGTTCCTTTCCTTATGATCCTAGAAACTGTTCATTTAATTATCTTGTGTTAAAGGGTACCTTGGAATTGTTTTCATTGATTTAAATTTAATTATTTGTCTTATTGTGTTTTAAAAAAATACTCCATTACTTAAGAACCTGGTATTTTTTCCATTAAAAATTGGAAAATTATTATGGTTAAACACATAAATTATACATACATTCGGTGTTATTCCCCCCAGCCCAGTAAGATAAAGAGAGAAAAAAACCACCAAAAAATTTACATATGAGAGACTTTGAAAACTAATTATACACATATTCCACATACTAATTTATAATATTTAAATTTTGGGTTAAAAGATCGTTGCCATAAATATCTTGATTTAGTATGAAGTGTAAATATAGTTGCAAAAACAACCATAATAATCCAAAATTGCTTTATATACAAGCAAAAGATAATCACCTTTTATTGTCTATACTATCTAATGTATAGGTTTCCTTTAATCTAAGAAAGCTCAAGATGTGGAATTTTAAAGTTTCAAATGCTGTGATGAAATAACCTCATCTACTTTAATCTATACTGGACCAGCAATCTAGTGGTAGCAGAGAAAGAACTGTGTCATGTAGGAAATCTCTGTTGTGCTGCAGGAATATTTTTATTTCTTAAACTTTGAGATAGTAGTATATTATTGCATCTGCAGTACAGTGATCCTTGCTCATTATTTCTGAGTAGGGATTGACTATTGTTAGGATTTAGTTTTCTTTCCTATCTGAATAGAGAGGTAACCTGAGAATAAAGAATAATTAGAATAGGCAGATAATGTCTAAAAAGCTTGAACATGTGGATAATAAAAAAAAAGTCTGAAGGGTTAGGTAAATTTAACTAAGTTGCAGAAATAGCACTTGCTACCTCTGCATTTCAGTGTAATTTTGTTTCACATAAGGATACTTCCTTTGATATTAACTGATTTGACCATGCCTGTTGAGTTTGTTTTATGACTTTAGATAATATCTGTCATGAAATAACCATTCACTTGACTATATGATAAAGAGGATGCTTGATTTTTTTTTTTGTAAGTTTGATTTTTTGTTTTTTCAACTTAGCTATTGATTATTAGGTGGTCTTGGTTGCTTGCCTGCTTTTGGTTAGAAAGTTTTTTCTAATTTTATAACAACACATGGGTTAAGCAGGACTACGATTTGTGTTTATAACCATATTTGGCTTTATAGGCAAGTTCTTCTGCACTGTATGTAGTTTAAAAAATACTTCATATCATGTCATGATGACGTAGAATAAGAAGCCAGATTTTATAGGAAAAGCTTAGTAATATTATTTTTAGAATGTTTCCAAAGTGTCGGTGGTGGTGGTGATGATTGTTATTTATGCATGTATGTTCATTTTTGATGAAGTTTTTTTTCACCTGCATAGTTTCAGTCAACTAGTCATCAAAACTGTACAGAGACTGATGTGCTGCTCCCTTTCCTGCTTAAGATTCAAAACAGCAGTACAGAACATTTCTGTTTTCTACTCTGCTTTTCCTCAGACATTGAACTTATATCTGCCATGGCATTCCTGTTTATGGATTTAGATGACTTGATGCCAACTCCACCTTCCATTTACCTGTTAGAGATTTCTAAATGTGCCAGGGAGAAGGGTTTGATCAAAATAGTCTGTAGTTAAATGAAGTTAAAGGTTAATATATATAAGTGTTACTTAAAAATAGCTTTTGATTTCGTTTGGATCTTTGAAAAGTCAGTGGAAGGTAGTAATACTGATCTTTGGATAAGTCATCCACTGCCTAACTGTAACTTCACTCACTTTACATACTGCAGTTTCTTATTGCATAAGCAGAAAGTTTCAAGTGCAATGAATGAGCATATTTTTTAAAACTTTTGATAATGTCTTTCAGTCTTATAATGAGCTTATTAAAGTACTTGATCCATTTGCAATATTTTTTCTTATTCCAGAAATAATTTGAATTTCCTAATGGGTTCTTGGTGGCCCAACCTTGAAGATCTTTATGAAGCAAATGTTCCAGTGTATAGGTTTATTCAGCGACCTGGAGATTTGGTCTGGATAAATGCAGGCACTGTGCATTGGGTTCAGGCTATTGGCTGGTGCAACAACATTGCTTGGAATGTTGGTCCACTTACAGGTATTTTAAAGAATATGCTTTCAAAAAAAAAAAACTAAAATCTTTAGTTTATAAAGGATTCTATCTGATGGGTTTATTCTTTTTTTTTCTTGGAATATAACTCACTAAAAATTGGAGGAAGAATGTCTCCTTGAGTAAAATTTTAATTTGTAGTACAAGATACTAAGTTAACAAATAGAAATCCAAGACTGTAGATCTCAGCAAATAACAAATTTATGTCGTTATATACAAGAGATACTTTTAATAATATTTAGAGTGCTTGGTTTTTAAAGGAAACCCTTTATGGGAGAAAGCAAAGTACAAATTTCATTCTTTGAAATTTTTCTTTTATCTGGTATGTCATATGAATAGCCCTATTATGTCAAAATCTGTTTGAATTATGCCTGCCTTCAGGCAGTAGATATTTAAGATTAAGAATATGGCCTCTGGAGCCAGAAAGACCTGGATTAGGACCAGGACCTGGCTTTTGCAACTTTGGGCAAGTTATATAACCTCTCTGGGCCTCAATTTCTTCATCTGTATAATGGAAATGATAAAATTAATAAGGTAATGGTAAAGATTAAGTGGTATAATGTATCGAAATATCTCAGAACAAATGCGTGGCACAGAGTTATAGTAAGCACTCTTTACATGATTGCTACTATTATTATTACCACAATTATCAAAAAACATTAAAAATATTTTTGTAATGTTTTGAGATTTTCAGAATTGGTGTTGATGATGTCACCTGAGAAGGTGATAATGGTTATCTTCATATCTTTGGTACTTTGGGTTGCTTTATAACTGTTTTTTTTTTCCTAGCCTGCCAGTATAAATTGGCAGTGGAACGGTACGAATGGAACAAATTGCAAAGTGTGAAGTCAATAGTACCCATGGTTCATCTTTCCTGGAATATGGCACGAAATATCAAGGTCTCAGATCCAAAGCTTTTTGAAATGATTAAGTAAGTGCTTTCTAAAACTGCTGTAGTCCCTCTCTTTTTGGGGAGTGTTAACTATTCAGTACTTTTCCCCCCCATAGACTTATGTTGACATCAAAACAAAATGGTCCAGATGTCTAGCAAAATGTAATATAAGAGAATCCACATGTTAAAAGTATTTTTCCCTTCCCCATAGGCAGTACACTATGGTACAAAGAGGAACAAAGGCACAAATAATTCTAAACCAGCAGATTCACAAACAGACCTGTGCTGAACCACTCAGTTCCTAGGAGAACTTTAGTTTTAATATTGAAAGACTGCACTTAGTATCAGGGCGAGGGAATGGCATCACAAAAATATTTTCTGGTACAGAGAAATTAGCATTTAATATAGGGATTTGACTTAAACGTTAATTTTAAAATTTTTAATTAAATCATCCATCTTATAATTGTCCCTTTTCTTACCTGCTTTAAACACTTAATTCAAGTTATTTGAATACATATACCCCAGTAACCTTCTCATTTATTGTCACAGTTTCTATCCTAGCTATTTTTATAAATCTATTTAGAAGTAATATTTTCAAACAGTGCTATATAGCAGTGTTTCCCTAAACTGTGTTTTCTGCCAGTATTACATCTAACCCCAAAAGGTGGGGAATTCTGGTCAAAGAAATATGGGAAACGATGGATTATATAAAGTTCAACAAGTCCTTTATTTTCTAATTTTTTGTAAAATGTGTTAGAGACTGTAAAGTTGGTATTATTTTTTGTGTGGGGGAGAAGGGTTATAATGTATTGTATTTCCCAAACGTATTTGTTTGACCAGTATCTTTGAAGAATTGATCTCAAAAACTCATTTTGAAATACACTGCTTTATACTCACTGATAAAATAAGTTTATCTTCATCTTAGTTAAAATAGTACTTACCTTAAGTATTTTTCCTACAGCTATATTAATTTGGTCAGCATGTTGTTTTCAAACTGCTGTCTTTTGAAAGGAATCCTAACTTATTAAAGTGATTTCAAACCTAAATCTAAAATTTTATTCAAACAAAAATTGTGGGGTCAAGGTAACATGCCTGTGGATTATCTTATTCCTTTATCATTTGCACTAGTTTTTCTAGTCCTGGGCAGAAGTGGCAGGGGGAGACAAAAGGTAACAAAAAGCAAATCATAGCAGGTGATGTACAAATCCTTTAAAAAGTTGGATCTTAGGTACCATACTCTATAAATGTAATTGGTAATGGGGTTATCCTGTTATATCTCAGATTGGTCTTTTGCTCTGAATATTAAGTTCAGGGTTACTTTTGGGAGAAAAAATTACGTAAAGTCACTGAAGATATTTAGTAAGTTGGAAATAAGCATAAACTAGAGGCTGGTTCAGATCACCTGACGGTAAAGGGATGGTACAGTATAGAAACTATTTATATGTAACAGCTATGAAGACTGAAAGCGACTCATTACATTTTGGATAGGTTAGGATTTTATAATCGGAAAGGATTTTAGAGGTCATTTAGTCAGGACTTCTGCAGTAATCCCTTCTATAACATCTATAATTTGTGGGCATCCATCAGCTTCTTGAACATTCTCATTACCTCACTATAATTCTTGAAAGGTCTTTATAAATTGGCCTATAATCTACCTGTCATTTGGTTCCAACTCCCTAAATATATTTGGGATTTAGATCAAATCCCATTCAGCAGGTGTTTGAGAACCAACTCTATACCAAACACTATTCTAGGCTCTAAGGATAGACATAGCAGTGTATAAGTTAAAATCCCAGACCCCAGAGGACTTAAATTCTAGTGGAGCAAGACAGACCTCCAGACAGTTGAATAAATTACTGATAAATAATATGACTAAGAGAAAATAGATAATATTTGGGGGGTGAGGGTGAGAGTGCTGCTTTTTCTAAAATGGTCAGGGAAGGTGTCTGGGAAGATGAGTTTTGTGTTTAGACCTGAATAATGAGATGGAGTCAACCATGCAGAGATCTAGGGGTACACCATTTCAGGCCCAGGGAGCAAGTGAAGACTGAATTGGGAACAACTTTGGCATGTTTATTGGGCTAAAAGGCCAGTATGACTATGGCAGAATGAGAGAGAGGGGTAATAATAAGCTCAATGAACTGACCAGGAACCAGGTTGTGCATGGACTTTTAGAACATGGTAAGTTTATAAATCAATTCAGGGTGTTACAGGTTACCATTAGAGGATTTTAAGCAGGAGAGGGATGGGTTCTGATTTAAACTTTAAGAAAATGAATCTGGTTGCTTTGTAGAGAACAGATTCCAAGGGGCAAGTTTAGAAGCGTGTGTAGGGGGTCAGTTAGGAGGCAGTTGCAACAGGATAGACCATCCTGGACAGACATTAACCCAAGGGGGTAGAAAGAGGGATTAAAGTAGGGGCTGTGGTAGAGTTAAAAGCTCACGGCACTTGCTCACAGATTGGATATTGGGGGAAGAGGGAAAAAGGAATCAGAGAAAAGATTATTGTCATATTCTCTTCTTCCTATCTGGTCTTCGGTAATTTAAACATCTGACCTCTATCATCTTTTCATCCTGCTCACCCCCATCATCCTTGTCGTCCTTCTAGACTCCTTCCAGTTCATCATTGTCCCTCTTAATATTTGAAATGTTGAGCATTGACACTTGCATTATCTTTATCTTAAGGTTGCCTTGTGTTAAAACTGGATACACATAATTTGAATTTTTTTTTTTGCGGTACGCGTGCCTCTCACTGTTGTGGCCTCTCCCATTGCGGAGCACAGACTCCAGACGCGCAGGCCCAGCGGCCATGGCTCACGGGCCCAGCCGCTCTGTGGCATGTGGGATCTTCCCGGACCGGGGCACGAACCCGTGTCCCCTGCATCGGCAGGCGGACTCTCAACCACTGCGCCACCAGGGAAGCCCTTGAATATTTTTTGACTTAAAATTACTGGTGGTACTGTTGTTCCTCATACCTTCCTTACATTTTTTTTAGCCTAAGTAAATGCACTTACATACTTACCTTATTCCATTTTTACTCTGTGCTACAAAATGTCCGATCATTTGAATCTTGATTGTATTCTTCATCATATTAAGAATTCTGTTCCCAGCCTGGGTTGTCACGAGATATGATTAGCAAGCTCTGTTTGTCATCATGCAGATTGAAAATGTTAACCATAAATCCAGACCCCTAGGCCTTACTCTATAAACTTCCTTTTTAAAATACAGTCATTCATCTATTACTGAAAGTATACTTTTCACCAGCCAACATGCTCTCTTTCTTTTGTTTGTACTTTCTTTCATTTAATGAATATTTGCTGACTGTATACAAGGCTCTGAGCTAGGCACTGAGAGGGTATGTATATGTGTATATGGCATAGTTCCTATCTTGAAGTAAAAGTTAGTGCATACAAATAAATAGATTGAAAGAAATACAACAGACCCACTCAATTCTTTCCAGCCCCACGGAGTCAGAGAAGTCTGTGTATTTTGGGGAGCAGATATTTTGTGTGAAGGGTAAAGATGTGGAGGCAGGGAGAGGAGAGAGGTATAGCACCTAAAGCCAACTTAAGACCAGACTCTTGCACCGTCAGAAAGATTCCCAAGTTCATCCATAAAACAATAGTATATATACATACCATGTCTCCTTCAGTCCAACACAGTCATGTTTTCCTTCAGTGAGGGAATAAATCCCTTTTCTTCAGTAGAGCTCCAGACAAAATATTCAACTTAAGTGGAGAGGCCCTGTTGCACTAACTACTAAAATCATACTCAGCATGGTAAGCTGCTTACATTGTGAGCGACTCAGGGGAAGTCCGGCTGCCTAGAGGAACGGTAAATGCATACTCGCCTCAGATCATCTTCTCTTCCACCTGCTCTCATTTTCTCCCTAATACCTCCTCCTTTGCCCTCCCTTTCTGACTTCCTTCCCTACTGTGTATTTGCACGAACTTAAATGTATTATATGATGCAGCTCTGCTGTATATATGTTGACAACAGTTGGTGGTATATTCTGGCTTGAGTGTGCTCACACACAATGTGTGTGATGAGTAGTAGAATAAGATATAGTTGTAAAAGTTCTTAGTGGCAGATCACGTGTTGTGTGCCCAACTTAAGTTTATTCTGTTGGAGAGCTTTTGGTAGGTTTTTAACTAATACGATCTAATTTGAGTTTCATAAAGATGTTTCCAGCAGTTAAATAGGTAGAATTAGCTTCTGGATAATAAGATAAAGAAGTGAATCAAAGATACTTTGGGTTTTCAAGTCTGAGTTCTAGATGGTTTAGTAATGTTAGTTAATAAACTGAGCTTGGTCCTTAGCCAGGCACTGAGCAAAGTGCTTCCCAGACTATCTCAGGTATGCCTCTCAGCATCCCATGGTCACCCATTTGGTTAGAGTGAGATTTAAGCCCATATCTGTCTTAAGTAAAAGCCACTTGGATATATCTGTGGCATGGGGCTTCATTTTTAAACAGTGGCAGGTTTGAGGAGCCAGTAAAATAGTTGTATAGAGCTGTTTATTAGAAGCTGTAGTAAATGCAGGATTCCAGAGAGCAAAGTCAGAGCTGACTGACTAGGGGGTCTTTTACCTAGTGGTTCGCGATTGTCTTGAGAGGAAGAGGAGGGGGGAGTTGGGGACAGAACTTGGGGGAATACTTCTATTTAAGAAAAGCAAATAGGTGAACTAGATAAAGGTCAGAAGACAACACAGAGAATATATATTGTTACAGAAATAGAGAGGAAGTCTTTTTCCACAAGCTTAGTTTCGCTTTAAAACTGTTACATCCACATCATTGCTTTGGTCCTCAAGTCTAGTATTCTGCCAACAAGGGAAGTGGTATTTGTTCTGGCTTGTGAGCTATACCAATTCTTAAGAAATGGTTCTCCCTTGCAGTTCCTTCCCTCTGCTTTGAGTCATTTTCTTCATCTCCTTCCTGTTCACTCCACCATCCACAGCAATTTGACTTTCTATATGCTCCTGTCACTTCTGCTGAGGTCACCAGTGACAACCAACTATTCTAAATGTACAAAGGCACAGATGTAAACTTTCTTTAAAATCCCCATGTCTACCTCCAGTCTGACCCCCACTTACCTTGTCAGTCATTTCTCCATTTCTTTTAGATGTGTGCTTGAATTTTCTATTTTTATCACTTTATTTGGTATTTTAAACCGTCTTTAATGTGAACTGCAGTTTTTACACACCCTCCCTTTTCTTTTTCTTTGAATTATCTTTCAGTAAAGCATTAATTCACTATACATTGAGCGTCTGAATTGTAGGCTATTTAAAAAAATCATCATCATCATCTAGACCTAACAAGTGAATGGAGAAGATTTGCAAAGATAGTCTTCTTCCTTAACTTTCTCCCTGGATTATTGCTTTTTTTTAGTTCTTAAAATACTGTGAATTTACAATGTGTGACTTTTAGGTTTTCATGGTTAAATGGTTAGCCTGCCCAACCATAAAGAATCTAAGCAAAATTTACTTTGTGCCTTCTTATCCAGTCATTCACTCGGCTCTACCCAGTTCTTTTCATTCTTTTATTTGTTTAATCTACATTATGAACTGAGTTGGAACTCAGGTATAGTGCTGGGTGACAGAAGGATCTGATCACTTCTCAGGCTGCTTAAAATAAATGGGGAAATAGTCAAAACGTTCAAACACATGATCTTTGCTTTAATGATGGAGATACTGTTTTTAAAAAAAAATGGGAGAGCATAGAGGAAAGTGCTTCTGAGAGAGGGGAACATTTAGGAAAGGCTTCATAGAAGTAGTACTACAGCTTCATAGTCCTTTATCCTAAACCCCTTAGGCCAAATGTGTTTTGGTATTCAGAATTCTTTGGATTTAGAAAGGTAAAACAGTACATTTATTTTACCCTCCCACCAGAGTTTGTGGCAGTGTGCTAGCATCAAACACATTAAAATTTCTGCAGTACAACATATAAATAGTCACTCTGATGAGCTAAGTGAAAACTATAAAAAGCCCCAGGTCAAGTTTCAACACCAATGAGTTTATGCAAAATTTATGAAAAATTTGTGGGACTATAAGAGATTATGAACTGTATTTGCACTGAGTGATTAATAATGGGACATGATGTTCTCTCCTGTTGTCACCTACTAATCCCTTATTATCATTTTGAGAATGAATTACCTGTGGTTATTTTAAAAAGTCATCACCACTCTTGTTTTTTTCTTTGCACTTTTAAATTCAAGGTGGGTCTTTTAGAGCCCTACAATTCCATAAAGTCCTTTATCTGAGTAAGTCATTTAGTAAATCTCGAAATTTCTACATTCTAGCTATTTTTATAAAACGCACTAATCTTCGTACTCTCCTTCACATTCTTCCAGATGTCTCCTACATTGGCATGAGTCAATATCATTCAAGGAATATTCATTATCTTGATTACTTCTTTTCAAATTTCAGTGAACTTGACTTGAAAAGTTCACAGCCTAACTCCTTAGGAACATTTTAGTGGAAGCTCAGTGCATAACTTCTCTTTTGGTTTCCTTTCACTGTTCAAATGAACATAAACTTTTTTCCACATACCCCATATGCTGCAAGTAAGCTTAGTTTCTCCTTCTTTAGACTAAACTTTCAAATGTCTCTCAGGATTAAGCCCTGCTTGTTCATTTATATCAGCTGAAGAGTATAGATTTAAACTTCTGTTGCTAAAAATTTCAAGTAGACTTCACATTGGCAGCAGCTGCTAATGAGAAGCCTTTAGAATTTTTAATATTTTTAATAATGATCAAATTTGCATGCTAGATAACTTGACAGCAAGGTGAAGTACTAAATGGAGGGCAGAAGTTTTAGAGGCATATTAATTAGAAGGTAGTTGCTACATTTCAGACAAAAGCAAAGACAAAGGATAGAAAAAATAGGCATATTGATTGATTGGGTGGTAGAGGTGAGAGGGGAATCAGTATTGCTGGGGCTTTGTCTTGGGCCATGCAGTGGGATATTTGTGCTTATTGATGAAACTGGGAGTAAAGGAAGAAAAGAGGAAATGGGTTAGATATAGGACATGATGATTACCAGATTGGCTGGCTTTAGACTCGTAGAACTTGAATTCCTTTTACTATGTTTCAGTGGGAATCTCTTTAAAGTAATCAGATGGGTATATGGTTCTATTGTTTAGAGAAGGAGTCTGAGATACACATTTGTATCTCTCAGCTGGCTGATAGGTAATCCCTGCTAAGGTGTTAGCTGTTGAGTTTTCTGAACCATTAGCCATTCTTAAAGTAGAGCAGTGCCCACACAAAGAAATGAATTAAGGAAGACAATAAATGTAAAGCTACTGATCTCTTCCTTTAGTTCACTGAACTGTGACTGTTTTTCCATGTTAATGTATCTTATTATCCTTTAAAACATATTAAATTTGCCTGTAACACATTACTGCATGCCCCCTCCCAAACTTACTTATACTTTTTCTTCCAACTTTTTCTTTTGAAACTTTTTTATTCTACAAAAAAAAAGCTGAAAGAATAGTACAATCAGTACCTAGATAACTTCATCTGGAGTCATCAGATAAGTTTTTGCCACATTTCCCTATCAGTCTCTATGTTCACATGCTTGCGCACATACTTTTTTGGCTGAGTTATATGAAAAAGTAATTTGCAGATGTTATGACATGTCACCCCAGATATTTCAACCTGTATCTCTTAAGAGTAAGGATATTTATTCTCACATAACCACAGTACCATTTACCATACATAAGAAATATGGAGTTCAATAGTAATCAGCTAATACATAGTCTACATTTAAATTTCCCAACTACCCAGAATGTCTTTAGCTCTCCCCCTCCCACCCCCATCCAAATTGAATCAAGGTTCACACTGAATTCAGTATGTAGTCATTGTGTCTTTAGTCTCTTTTAAATCTATGAGTCTTTTCTCGTGATTTTTATTTTGAAGAGAGCAGACCTTTGTGTTGTATAGAGTTCCATATTTTGGATATGTTTTCTCATAATTTTATTTGGGTTATACATTTTTGAGAGTAACTGTTGATGGCGTTTACCTTTGGTAAACCCGTGTCCCGCTCCAGTATAAACTCTGTCATAGATATTTTCATTAGTGAGTCCTGAGTGAATGAAGTTTTAAGTAGGCAGTTTAAAACTTAAAGTTAAGAGTGGGGAGATTATTGCTGTTTTTTATCCATCTTCATCATAATATACAGTTTTTACCCTTTGATTTTAATTTTAAACTAGTTGATTGAGAGCTAAGAGAAACCCTCATTCTTTACAAATTCATTGTTCCCATTTTCAGATATTTGAGATACATTGCTTGGCCTACATTTTCTCCCCCTATATAGTTAGTAGTGCAAAGGCTCTTTTTCACTTCACTTTCATAAGATTCATTATGTTTTAGCATTGAAATATTTCTTTTAATAGGATCCTTGAAAGGAATCAAATGATAACGTAGCAAGTGAGTAGTGCAGAGTCTTGGTAATGATTAGACTTCCCTGTAGATAACAGGCTTTCAGAATAAATGGATTCTTTTTAGATGCAGTTAACTGGTTTAATCTCAGTGGTAGATAAGGCCAACTCCAACTAATATGGTATAAATTGTTACAATCGTGTTGGAGTATTAGCAAGTTAAGGTAATGATAGTATGTTTCTGATACATTGGAAACTCTGGTTTCTTCAACTACTTTGTTATTCCACTTAAATCACCGTAATAAGTAGTTCAGTATATTTTAAAATGTCAAAAATCAGAATGCCAAAGAGCCCATTTTCCTCTGATAAGTTCAATATTAGGAAGTCTTAGACTTCGGAGGAGCATATCAAATAGTAGTAGAATGTTGGGGGGTGGGATGAATTGGGAGTTTGAGATTGACATACATACACTACTATGTATAAAATAGATAACTGAGGAGAACCTACTGTATAGCACAGGGAACTCTACTCAGTGCTCTGTGGTGACCTAAATGGGAAGGAAATCCAAAAAAAGAGGGGATATATGTATACATATAGCCGACTCACTTTGCTGTACAGCAGAAACTAACATAACATTGTAAAGCAACTATACCCCAATTAAAAAAAAATAGTAGTAGTAGAGTGTTAATTTTCAGAATACACATTCTCTGGTCTACCTCCCCCTAATCTGCCATATGTTAATACATTCTAAAAATACTGATAAGGTGTAAGTCAGTAGTTGAAAATAAATTTTCTAAAATTTCAACAGTACCAAGTCCATTGAAAACCACTCCCCACAAATTTAATTTCTTGTCATATCATTTTGTCATTCTTCTGGCCATCTTATAAAGTACTGTTTTTATATTTCAGTTTTTAAATGTAATGTCTTATATGTACAGTATTAATGTGCTTTCCCTTTGCCCTTTGTGTTATGTGTTTGTTATTATGTTTGTTATTTGCCTTTCCTTTTAAATTTTGTTCAGTCTTAGAGTGTGTGCTATTTAATATTCCAGTGAAATATTCCAGGCAGCACTGTGTAGTTGTTTGGAGTCCAGTCTGCCTTCAGGTCTTAGCTTCTCCATTTACTGGCTGGGGGATCGTGGTCAAAATTAGTCTTCATTTCCTTTTCTGAAAATGGGGATAATAATTCTTTCTAATAGCTTTTATGAGTATTGTATGGGTCTTAGCATAGAGTAAGCACTCAGTAAATGGTAGCTGTTGTGATAATTATTATTAATATTAATTATAGAAGGGCCAGTCACCTGTTTTTTAAGTAAGTTAGTATTCATGGACCTAGTTCAGTGGTTCTCAACTGCAGGCAGTTTTGCCTTCCCCCACCCTCTTCCCCAAGGGACATATGGCAGCGTTATGACTTCAGTGGGAGGGGTGCTACTGATAGTTTGTGGGTAGAAGTTAGGGACACTGCTAAACATCCTACAATGCACAGGACTGTCCCCACAACAAAGAATTTTCCAGCCCAAGATAACAATAGTGCTGATGTTGAGAAATCCCGACCTGTTGGACTCTAGACTACACCTTTTCAATAATCTGTTTTATGTTCTTTTAGGTGTAACTATTACCCTTCCAGTTGGCATTCACTGCACAATTTTTTCAAATAAAAAAATTAATTTAGTCATTAAATAATTATTTTAACACAATTTTAAAATTTCACATACCAAGATTAAATATTGATCAGTAACTTCCAGGCACTAATCTAAGCATTTTATATAACATGTGTACTCCTCATAATAGTACTGTAAGTTAGATGTGCCTTCCTTACATTTGAGAAAACTGAGACTTATGTGTGAAGCTGGGATATGAACCCAGGCAGTCTAGCTCCAGAATCGGTGCTCTTTCCTACTCTCTGGCTTTCTCTCTGTGATTGATCTCTTATGGCTCTAATCATAAAAACATGGTGATTTGCTGAAAAATCCTGTTACAAATTTTAGACATTGTTTCTAATGAAGTAAGAGGTTTGACTGGTTCTTACTTGGCCTAATTATAAGAATCAACCAAGACTCTTATTAAAATAGATTTCTAGACTCTGTTCCTAATAAATAAATTCAGAGCTCTGTGTGAAGAACCCTGGGAATCTCTTTCACAGTGAATGGCCTAGATGAATCCTATGGTCCAGACAAGTTAGGGACACCCTAGTCTAGGTTCAGTCTCTTTTAGAACTAAAAATATTTTTGTTTCTCCTTTTCTTTCACACGTATTATAGATTATTACCCTATCTATATAATATATACTTTATCACAAGCACTGAGGTTTTGAGTATAAAATAAAGCAGACTGTTAAATATTAACTCCCTTTTCCCTTTGATTCCCATGTTTAAATGGATATATGAGGTGTTCTACAGCTCTGTAGTCATAGGCTGTTGGCCTAATAATTGAATAAGAGGGTATAGCCATGAAGACCAGTCCATAGTTAGCATAGATTTTAGTGCTGTTGTCCTTGGGAGTCTTCTAATAACACCATTGGGTTAAATATAAAATGCTTTGTGATAATATTGAGCAAACAAAATCTAAAAATTCTAAAACTCTGCATTCTCGTGGTTAACATATATTTGCTTTCATGCGTGTTTTTTCTATCTGAGAGTTTAAAATTCGTAAGATACTCATTTTATCATTGACTGAGACCTTGATTTTCAGCCATGTGGTTGGTTTAAATGAAACTGTTATATGTCTTACTGACATTTAGACACTCACTGTTGTCCTAGGGGAATCCACCTTTGGAGTGACAGGTGGGAAGTTTTGAGGGCTCACATGTTGGCTCACTTTGCCTACATGGGTCCTTCAGTAAGAGAGACTGGGCAAGGCAAGGCACTTCTTGGTATACTTTTAAAATTTGTACATCATCTGCTTCTTAGTGGCAGAGATTGTTACCATAAAGACTTTAAAAGTGCCATAGCAAGTTAACCCATGCTTCATCTTGTCTCCACACCGCTATTTAGGAACTTACTTTGGAAACATAGGTTACCCCCAAAATGTCATACTAGTTCCCAGTGTTTTCTTAACTTCAGCGTAATATATTGAGTTGGCCAAAAAGTTCGTTTGGATTTGTCATAAGGAAAAACCCGAATGAACTTTTTGGCCAACCCAGTAATATCACTAGCTTCATTCCTTTGTTCTCTTACCTCAGAAACGTCATCCCAAGATTAAAGTCATAAGAACAGTTGTTTATTCCCTAAATAATCCGGGCACTACCTTTGCTCATGGAATTCCTTTTGCCTAGAAGGTGCCTTCCTCCCACTTCTCCTTCCTGTCACATCTAAATTGACAACTTTATGAAAACTGTGAGTTCTGCCTCCCTCTCCTTTTAGCATCCATGGCATACTAAGTCTGTCTTTTGCCTAATGTGTTGATTTATAAATATACTGTGTATGATCGTTTGTCCTCATATTATTGTCTTCAGTTTTTTTATTGTAATATTTCAAGTATATTTTCATTTCTATCCCCTATGGCAAGCTGTTTTCTGAAATTCCATCCCATTTTAGGTTTCATCTTTGCCAGATGGGTTTATGGTTGGATTATATTCTTCTGTGTAACCTCAAATACACCCAGCCCTCAGTCAGCCTCTTCCTTGTGATTTTCTTCCAAGCCAGATCTGCCTTTTAATAACCCCTGCCTTTTTGTGTAGTCTTTTATCCAAACAACTAAAACCAGTACTTGAGTCCTGAAACCAGATTGATCCTGACTGATCCTGAAAAGTCAAAGGGAAGTTTGATTCCCAGCTTCTCTAGCTCTGAAATCATTTCTGACCCTGTTCCTAAAATGTATTTAAAACAGCATCTTCTGTCTTCTACAGTTTTACACATTTTGCTAGTGATTTATTATTTTTTTAACAAACTGAAATTTTTTTTAATGGAAGTGTGGTTGTTTACAACGTATTAATTTCTGCTGTACAGCAAAGTGGTTTAGTTTTATATATGTGTGTGTGTGTGTGTGTGTATATGTATGTATATATATATATATATATATATATATATATATATATTTGGCCGCACTGCGTGGCATGTGGGATCTTAGTTCCCCAATCAGGGATCGAAGCTGCGCCCCCTGCAGCGGAAGTGCGGAGTCTTAACCTCTGGACCACCAGGGAAGTCCTAGTTATACATATATATACATTCTTTTTTATAGTCTTTTTCACTATGGTTTATCTCAAGGTATTTAAAATAGTTCTCTGTGCTATACAATAAGACTTTGTTGTTTATCCATTCTATATGTATTAGTTTGCATCTGCTAACCGGAAACTACAGAAGAGCCTCTGTCTCTCTCAATTCTTCTTCTGTTCCAACTGCTACCCTTTGAAAATGGGAAGGAACAAAAAATTTTACTGTTACAGAAAAATCATAAGGGCAGGGGGAAAACCGCGACTCGGTTATTCGTTGTCAGATCAGATTAATAGAGCTGTTGGTTTTCTTAGACTCCAGTATCTCACAAAATAAAAATTCTGGAGCTGTGATTTCAGAAGCAAAATACTGTTGGCTTAGTATTTATTCTTAGCAACCCTAACTCTAACCCTTTATTGTTTGCAGAAAAGTAGTATATTGCCTTTTTCTAGATGAAACTACCAAACTAGCCATAAATTATAAACTACAGTCTAATCTAACTGCCAAAGCAGTTAGTAGCATTGGAAGTGAAAGTTCATTTGCTGACTAAAGAGTGGAATAATACTCCACAGAACCAAGGCTCTGTGTGTGGGGAAAACTGTGCTGACTGAGCCCCAAGAATCTCATTTTCAAAAGAGAAAGGGGAAAGTGGGTAAGAAGATGTGAAAAGAGACCAGAAAGAAGATAGTACAGTGTAAGATAGTGAGGGGAAACTTGAGATTTTCTGCTTTTACAAACCCCTAGCCCAACCACTTAAAAATAGCTTTATAATATCGGCTTCTCTAGGCCCTAGTTTTCTTATTTGTGGGGTGGAGATAATAGTGCCTCCTGCACAGGGTTGTTAAGAGTCCTAAATGGCATAATATGTGTGAAGTACCTAATACCATGCTTCCTGTCTTGTTCTTATTTTTTATTTATTTATTTTTATAGTATTGTTTTATCATTTTTTGTTTGTTTTCCCACATGGGAGCATAGTGGAGTCTATAAATCTTCCTATACTTACATATAAATAAGTATAAGGAAGTACTTATAAGTACTTAATTATATACTTATACTTATTTATAAGTATAAGTAAGTATATAAATCTCTCTATACTGCAGAGTTTTAGGCAGTATTTTCCTGTGAAAAAGACCTTATTTTGAAGCCCTGCTTGGAAAACTTGTTCAGTTAGATCAGTGCCTTCAGAGATGAAGTATATAGGACACAGAGGGCAAAAGGGAGGAACAGGTTCTGTTCAAGAGCTAGCAGCAAAATCTGAATTATATGCTCTCCGTTTTTGCCATGATCTAAATTTTTACTTGCTCCTCCCCGGCATACATACACACACACAGCTGTCCTAGCTTTGACTTGCAACCATAGTCTAAAGCATTGTTTTGTTTCTAAATAAGTTAAACACACAAGAATTGCTGGAGCCAAACTGACAGAGAAATCCTTTGAAAATGATACTTAAGGGGTTTGCCTTACAACTATAAAGTTGATGTTGTTTTATGTTTGTTAAATAAGTTATCAAATTTTACATATATCTTTAATCTTTTTTATGCTGGCTTTTAATTTATGTGGGTTCTGATAAGTTACAGTACTTTAACCTAGTAACTTGTAAAATAGCAAGGAAGTATGAATTAAGAGAAATTAAATATGCTGTTATTTATCATACTTTAAATATTAGTAGTTCCAAGTGAGAGAACTTAGCAAATAATTCCAAGTAGTGACAGCAAACTATAGGGAAATCACAAATTGTGAGAATTCACTATATCATTAGCATCATAAGTATGAGTTTAGAAAAGGTATAAGAAAAGTTCAATTATGTTAATATGAATGAAATATTTCACTGTATTATCTTCAAGTTAAAATCAAGGAATGAAGTGTCTTTTGTCTTCTTCAGCACTACAGTGAAACCGTTTTTTGTATGGTGTAGTGACTAAATCCATAAATACTTTTCTGCTTATATACTCAAAAGTTTCAAAAGCAGCCATATATGTGATGCTGTTTATGAGTGTCTAGGTAGTGTTTATAGAAATAGTGTGCTTTCCTGCCTTACTTAGAATCATAGAGTTCACATCTGGAATTCAGACCCCTTATTTCAAGGATGAGACATTGACTTCCAAAGAGGTTAATTGACTTGCCCAAATAAGAGCCAAAATTAGCAACTTACATTTAAACAAGGTGTCAGGTTATTATATTTTGACATTCAGATATCAATTATTCTCAACTTTAAACGATCTGATATTGTCATTGTCAGACCTGCTGGGCATTGGCCTTATTTTTAAAATCTGAGAATATCTGAGAAATTGATAAAAAAAATGTGGTTACAGATATTAGAACAGAATCTCTTGGCATTACTTCTATTGATACATCTTTCATGCTAAAAATTTTCAATGTTCAGTTGCTGGTCACAAATAATTTTCCCCCCACAATATAGGTATTGTCTTCTGAGAACTCTGAAGCAGTGTCAGACATTGAGGGAAGCTCTCATTGCTGCAGGAAAAGAGATTATCTGGCATGGGCGGACAAAAGAAGAGCCAGCGCATTACTGTAGCATTTGTGAGGTAAGTAACTGTTCTTATCCACAGTTATTTTATAAACCTCTTACCTCTCCAGTTTTGGTTTCTCTTTAGTTTTTTGTTTTGTTTTTATTTATTTATTTAATTTATTTATCTTTGGCTGTGTTGGGTCTTCGTTGCTGTGTGTGGGCTTTCTCTAGTTGCGGTGAGCGGGGGCTACTCTTCATTCCGGTTCGCAGGCTTCTCTTGCGGTGGCTGTGGAGCACAGGCTCTAGGTGTGCAGGCTTCAGTAGTTGTGGCTCACGGGCTTAGTTGCTCTGCAACATGTGGGGTCTTCCCAGACTAAGGCTCAAACCTGTGTCCCCCGCACTGGCAGGTGGATTCTTAACCATTGCACCACCAGGGAAGCCCTCTTTAGTTATTTTTAATTTTATTTTATTATTATTTTTTATTTATTTATTTATTTATTTTATTTTTTAAATTTTATTTATTTATTTATTTATTTATTTATTTTTGCGGTACGCGGGCCTCTCACTGTTGTGGCCTCTCCCGTTGCGGAGCGCAGGCTCAGCAGCCATGGCTCACGGGCCCAGCCGCTCTGCGGCATGTGGGATCTTCCTGGACCGGGGCACGAACCCGTGTCCTCTGCATCGGCAGGCGGACTGTCAACCACTGTGCCACCAGGGAAGCCCCATAGTTATTTTTTTAAATGTACCTTTATGTAATGCATTTTACTGAAATTGTTGTGTTCAGTCTTGTTACTTAACTACTATATTAAAATTTAATCTGGTGATACGCCATTTCACTAACTGTGAATTAACTCTAAAAGTATCTACTAGTGTCATTTATCTGGTAGGTAACAGTTGGCCCTCTCTCTCTATCCACAGGTTCCTATCTGTGGATTCAACCAACCACAGATCGAAAATATTCAGGGGGTGGGGTGGGGAGTATTCCAGAAAGTTCCAAAAAGCAAAACTTAAATTTGCCATGCACCAGCAATTATTTCCATTGTTTTAGGTATTAATAGGTTATCTAGAGATGATTTAAACTATAGGGGAGGATGTGCATAGGTTATATGCAGTTGCTACGCCACTTTTTGTAAGGGACTGGAGCATCCTTGGATTTTGGTATCCATGGAGGGTCCTGGAACCAATCCCCCATGGATACCGATACAGATGATAAGCGTCAAGTTTAGTCTTGAGATTTTAAACTGGGAACAGTCCAGATGTATACAGATGCCAGTAAAGTGGATATAGTTCAGTATAGCTCCAGGCAGATCATTGTTCAGTCCTCTCTGGTACAATTCACAGTACATGGGTCAATCTTCTCCTGTGGCCAAGGCTTGCAAGAGATGCAGAAACAAAGATATGGTACCTGCTCTGAAGGAGCTTACATCCTACTTGGGGAAGACAAATTACAAATAGTTGTAATGTTATATGAGACTGTGGTGGATGCAAAGTTGGTCTTGGTCTTACTGTTAGGATAACACTAAGGGAGAAAATGACCTAATTTTTTCCTTCTAGTATTGGCCTAAGAGTTCACCAAAGTATTAACATTTGAGTCCATCCTTGAAGGATGAGTATGACTTTAGCGGACTAAAAAATGATGACAGTTGGAAGTAGAATGAATGTTGTTATGAGCTATAGGAACAACATGGGAAATGGAATGGTTTCTTCAGAAAACGGTAAATAGTCCAATGTGGCTGGAACACAGACTATGTAAATTCTACATATAAGCCTAGTTGGTAGGAAGTTTGCAGAGCATCTTGAATGATTTTAAGGAATTTGATATCTATTCGGAGGTCATAGAGCCATCAAAAGTTTTTGGGCAGGCACCCAAGTTGGAAAAGTGATTGGAGAGGATGGAGATAAGAAGCTCTTGCAGTGGTGTTAAGAGTTGTTATCCTAAGGCCTAGACTAGAACCTGGCAGTGGGAATATTAAAGAAGGAGAGGAGTACAAAAATATTTCGAAGGTAAAATTCACCAGACAACTCATTAAATGGCAGAAGTGAGGGACAGGTTGAAGGATGTTCACAAATGTTGTAGCTCAGATTATGAGGTTCATGTTGTTGCTCATTGATAGTAATGGAAAACATGGGTGACTCTGGGATTTTAATTAACATAACTTCAAAGAAGACATGAAGTCATGAGAATTTTCTTTCATTGAATACATTCAAGGATATGCCAAAGCCAGGGATATTAATGATCCACTCCAGACCTTGAAATTCTGTAATTCTGATGTTGACTTTTATTTGAGATGATTCAGTCTATCTATCAGCTATTTTAATGCTGTATAACCTGGCTAAAGTATGCCATTGGGAGACCAGATAGATTCTAGTTAGGTGTGTTATACCTCAGAAAAATGAATGTATAAGCTTTCCAGTATTTGAGAATGACTTTTATTCTGTACTGTTATTCCTTATCCTGCTTGAGCCTTAGCAACTCATCAGTCTCTCTAACACAGAGGTATTATTTCTAAAATCATGCTATACTCATGACTATACTTTTTGATTGTACTCATACTCCTTAACATGAGGCTTATAGCTGAACACTCACTTACTGTCACTTACCTGTCAGTTTCCTCATCTGTAAAATAATCAGATTATATTCATTCAACAAGTTTGTTTTGAGGTTTGGCTAAGCACTAAGCACTGTGAAATGATATGCTCTGGAGTTACAAAGATGAGTAAAACAATAGTCTTCATCTTTGAGGAGCTCAGTCTATTGGGGAAGACAAATATCCATATACAGTGCCCTGTGATAAGTACTATCATTGAGAAGTAAAAGGAAAATAATGATCACTTTCATCTGATTGTATACTAATGTTTTGAATTTAAAACAAATAGGCTGACTTTTATCAAACTTTTGAATTAGGCTTTTGCCAGTGGTTGTAATGAATATGTCATTCCCCAAGGTCACTCCCCTAAATAGACATTACCACCCATGTCTTTGGGTCTGGTGCAAAATAAACCTGATCTATTAAAGATTCTTAAACACTCTTAACTCTTAGTACCCACTCTTAACCAGTGATCACTGTCCACAACTCCATGTGAAGTAGAACTCTATGATTATACTAAAGTAGTACAATAAATAAATACTACTGTCTCTGTTGAATGCTTTTTCTCTTGTATAAATAGGTGGAGGTTTTTGATCTGCTTTTTGTCACTAATGAGAGCAATTCTCAAAAGACCTACATAGTGCATTGCCAAGATTGTGCACGAAAAACAAGTGGAAACCTGGAAAATTTTGTGGTGCTAGAACAGTACAAAATGGAGGACCTGATGCAAGTCTATGACCAATTTACATTAGTAAGTGAAATCAACATGTGTGTATATAGTTAGCTGGATAGGGAAGCAGCAGTGTTTGTTCTGCCACCTGATAAGGAGGAGGTAATGAAATATTTAAAATTTCCTTTGGCTCGTCAGATATTGCATGAGTAAACATATCACTCCCCCTCCTCCACTTCCAGGTATTTATTCCTATGAAGTTGGCATATTTCATTTTCACTGTTCTTGCTGGGTGAGACCAGCCCTAAATAATGTCACAGTAATTACATTTAAAAATCTGTGTGCTTTTAGAACACTGTCACATCCTTTATGTCATTTGATCTCAGTTGATAAAATGTTTGTGTATATAGGTTATTAGTGTCCACAATATGAATCAGTATGTATGCTTTTAAATATACTTCTGCTTTTAGAGCTAATTGTATTTATTTAAAATCTTGTCCTTGCCAGAAGTATTAACTTTATGGGAATATTTGATGGAGCTTAACTTCCTGCAATGTTATATAACCTTGTGAAATTCAAGTATCTTTATAAATTGCGTACAGTTTTTAATTTTAAACAGCAGATGCTTAGGGGGAAGCATTTTACTCTAGCACATCAGTAGTTTTATGAATAGAAGAGAATTGTTGAATTCCCTCAGTACTTTTTCTCTTACATATGTGATCAGAAACTGAACTTTTGAAATTTAGCTCCTGATACTTTCACTTGAATGGTCTTCAGGATTGCTTGAAGAAGAAGAAAATTATCTGGAATATGTTAAACAAAATTTATTATCTAGTTGAGTTAGCTTCTGAAGCAAGTCACTAATGAAATCATAATTGATTTGTTATATTATTTTCCACAAGCCTTCTTTATATTTTTAAGCAATCTCAAAAAATGGTCAACCTAATAACATTCTAAGAGTTTTTGACTAATTGGTGAACAAGTACCGAAAAATGTGGATGTGCTGAGTTGGGTAATGGTCTCAGACTCTTAGGAAAATTGGCCAGGTGGGAGACAGTAAGGGAGGTTGGTTGTGCTTGACAGAGTGTGGCAGGCCGTTGAACTTTCTTGAGAATTGTTATTTCCTTTACTTTCATACACAGGCTGTGTTTGTAACCTGGAGCTAGGGAACACTGTTAACAATTTGTATACCAAAGTAACATACTTTACTTTTATTTTCAGGCTCCTCCATTACCATCCTCCTCATCTTGATATTGTTCCATGGACATTAAATGAGAACTTTTCTGCTATTCAGGAACTAACCCAGTTCTGCACCACTGGTTTTTGTAGCTATCTCGTAAGGCTGCTGGCTGAAAACTGTGTCTATGCAACCTTCCAAGTGCGGAGTGTCAACCAACTGGACAGGGGAGAGCATTGCTCCTACTCCAGGACTCTCACAAAGCTGATCAGCTGTACTTCAGAAAAAAAAA
Organism: Monodon monoceros; assembly: GCF_005190385.1. Taxonomy (NCBI): domain Eukaryota; kingdom Metazoa; phylum Chordata; class Mammalia; order Artiodactyla; family Monodontidae; genus Monodon; species Monodon monoceros. The sequence continues at coordinate 39,712,931 of NW_021703779.1, forward strand.
AAAATAATTTCCATGTTTTGTATATATCTGACAAAACTGGCAACATCATACAGACTACTGACTTGAAGACAACCTCTTTTATATTTCTCTATTTCTGGGCTGATGAATTGGTTTTCATCTATCTTTTCCCCCTTCAGAATTTTCCTTGGAAAAAAATACTAGCCTAGCTGGTCATTTCTTTGTAAGGTAGTTAGCAATTTTAAGTCTTTCTTTGGTCAACTTTTTTTTAATGTGAAAAGTTAGGTAAGGAACTTTTTTACTGCTTTTATGTTTTTCTGTCTTGTTTTGAAACCATGACGGTTATTACACTTTTGGTTCCTAAATAAAAAGTTTAAAAAATTAACAGCCAAGTCACAAAGATAATGGATTGCACATAGACTAAGGAATAAACCAGATTTGTGATTTTTGTTTCTAATCTTGATGTAAATTTACACTATTTATAAATACATATTTATTGCTTGAAAATATTTGTGAATGGAATGCTGTTATTTTTTCCAGATTTACCTGCCATTGAAATTTTAAGGAGTTCTGTAATTTCAAACACTACTCCTATTACATTTTCTATGTGTAAATAAAACTGCTTAGCATTGTACAGAAACTTTTATTAAAATTGTTTAATGTTTAAAGAGGTTTCTATTGTTTGAGTTTTAAAAAGACTTTATGTACAGTGCCCAGTTTTTGTTCATTTTTCAAATCTGATTATATATATTTTATATATACTTGTATATGTATATATAATATATATAGAAATCTGGATATATATGTATAAAGATTTAGAGCTTAAATTTTTCTCGTTTTAAGTTTCACATCTATGGTAGATTTTTGAGGTGTCTACTGTAAAGTATTGCTTACAAAAGTATGATTATTTTTAAAGAAATATATATGGTATGTATCTTCAAGACCTAAAATGTCAGACTGGTTTATTGTTAAGTTGCAATTACTGCAATGACAGACCAATAAACAGTTGCTGCCAAAATGTAGTATAATAGTAGAAAACAAATAGTGATTGAACTTAAGATTTCAAAGGGAATGTTCTGTGGGCTTGACAAATCCTGTACATCACTTAGTAGTGTTTTATATGGAAAAAAGATTCAGATGAAGGGCTCTATTTTAGAATGCAAATAAATTAAGAGACTTATTTTTTAATGTTAGGCAGTTTTGACATTTCATGCTTTCCTGCTTGCATGACATGATTTGGGCAGGGGAAGGAGTCTTCCAATTCCACATCACTAATAAAATATAGTAAGCTATATTAGCATTAACACGTCACTTCTAATTACCAATAGTATTTCATTTTATAATAATGGTACCTTGTATTTGGCACATATTCTCATTTTATCATGCTGTTCTCTCTAAGGTTTTTCCAGGAATATTCAATGAAGGCGCATAGAGAATGCTGTAAAGGAAGTTATATATAACTAAAGAGAATTTATAATCCTAACTGGTGAAATGCTGTGCTGACTGCATTAACAAGTGCTCTTTTTCAGATAGTTGTGGAGTATGTTGTCCTCCTAGAAACCGTTTGAAGGCTTTAAAAGCACAGAGATATTTTATCCAATTAGTTAATAATTTGGTAAATAATTGAATTTGAATATCTACTAGCAGCAATCATCTCTTAAAATTTCAGAAGGAAATAATTACAAATTTTAGTTAAGAAGCAAGAGTGCTTGTCTAAGTGCTGCTTAAGATGTTTAACCACTGATTTTTTAAAAGAACTCAAGACGGGCTTCCCTGGTGGCGCAGTGGTTGAGAGTCCGCCTGCCGATGCAGGGGACACGGATTCATGCCCCGGTCCGGGAAGATCCCACATGCCGCGGAGCGGCTGGGCCCGTGAGCCATGGCCGCTGAGCCTGCGCTCCGCAATGGGAGAGGCCACAACAGTGAGAGGCCCGCATATCGCCAATGAAAAAAGAAAAAAAAAAAAAACAAGACAAAACATTTTTGCAAATAAAAATTGCAAGTCAAAGAAATTAACACAACGTTGTAAATCAACTATAATTTAAAAAAAAAAAAGTACGTCAACTATCCAGAAGCAAAGATTATAAGAATGCTAAAGCTATGCCTAAATGTTCCTTAACCATTCCTAGTTTATCTTACTAACACGGTGTCTCATTTTTTCTATGGTTTTATTAAGATGGTTTATTGCCAAGATTAACATAAGTTGTCTGACATTTAAGAGTAATTTAGTGGTGTTTCACTAATACAATATTTGGAAGTTAAAGGTTCAGAGTAATACTTGCTCACTTAGTGTTTGAATGGGTAGAGGATAGGAGACAAGTCAAACCTATCAACATTAGTCTGAGGTGTAACTAGATGAACAGAGTCTTATGTAAACTGCTTTCTTTTCTTCAATTTAACTGCTTTAATAACTTACATTTTTCAGGTTGCAGAAGAAATAGCATGCTTTTTTTCCTCTCTTTTCTTTTTACTGCTTATATAGGTAAGTCCAGCTAAGCACACACTATCTGGGTGCCTTAATAATGAAATGAGTTTGCATCATTTGCACACACACACATTGTTTAGAGAAAGAAACTAATTATATGACATATTAAAAAAAGATGTTGATCCAGAAAGTGAGAACTAAATCATATTCTTTTCTCGTTGTCACCAGCTAAATAGGAACTCTTACACCATCAGTATAGCAGTTTAACTTGTTTAACCCATTTAAGTTAAATCAATTAAATTTTGGCTTCTGTATTTTGAACTAAAATCTAAGTCACTTTTCCAAAGTAGTATTTGACAGTTGGGACTCTCAAATTACTGGTAATAGGCAACTGAAATAAAAGATCACGTAATATTATGAAATTACATTAAATGAAGTGTCTGCTTCTCAGAACTTAAATCTTTAAATTATCATGTGTATTTTCATTTAGTCAATATATTTATTTAGTATCTCCTAAAAAATGAATCTGAATAAGATGTGATCCCTGCCTTTTACTCTTCATACATGCACCTCATATGGGAGATTCATGTAATATGTCAAGCAGAACCTAGAAGAGATAACAAGAAAGGTGAATAGTATTGATTGGGACTTGCATTTCAGCAGGGTTTGTATCACACCTAGAGCAAGAGGATTTGGGAACTTTGACTAAGGGATTAGAGGAGTGTACTGGAGAGTGGAAGCCCCCGATGTTGAAAAGCCTCCTCTGCCATGAGAGATGTTTACACTTTACCCTGTAGTTAATGTGGAACCATGCACAGAATTAAGCAAAAGAACAACATTGAATTTGCAGTAGTCTTCGTGCCTGCTTTATCTTCCACATTGCTGCTAGAGGGGCATTTCTAAAACAGAAATTCAAGGAAGAGGTGATTTGGACTTGGACTTTGGATGTTGTGAGGATGGAAATAGGAGCGCAGATTTGGAAGACAAAAGTAAAGTCCACAGGACCCATTAGATGTCTACCGGTGGGTGGAGGCCCTTCTAACTAGAATGGAAAATCAGAGTAGAACTGCTTGTAACGCATCTAAGTAGTTGGAATTAGGAGAGGCCTGAACCGGAACCATGTATCTGGCTGTCCATCATCGAGGTGGTGCTTAGAGCCAGAGGAGGTAAGATCATACAGGAACTGTATGGTGAGGAGAGGTCGATCAAATACCCACTTAAGAACGTCAGCATGTAAGGGGAGAGGAGATTGCAAAGGAGAAGAAAGCTAAAAGAAACCAGCCAGGGTGATCTTAGACACGCTAAAGTTTTTCAAAAGTAACCATTCCATGTTGCAAAGATGAGGATTAAATGGATTTCTTTGGATTTGGCACAAGATAGTTGGTGACATTTGCCAGAGCACCTTCAGTGGAGCAACAACCGGATGGATTGCAGTGGATGGGAAGAGGTGCTGAATTTGAGGGGGTGGTGGAGTCACTTCGGTCTTCCAAGAGCACCAGGGATGCAGTTACATTGGTCTTTGTGAAACAGCAAACAGTCATCAATTTTAAACATTTTGTATCATTGTCTTGAGTGCTTTACACAGTAATTAATACTTTTGTATATATACCATGAAGCAACCCATGTGGTATTTTGGTTTGGAAAGGAAGAAATACTTTTCAGTTGAACAGGGAAATGAGAATGGTATTTTTTTAGTATGGCCTAAAGATACCTACCCTTTACTGAATACTGTTGCAAAGCATAGTGCTAAGTACTTTAAATATATTCTCTTTAGTCCTCACAATGACCCTCTGATGTACTGTTTTAGCCTCATCTTACACATACGTAAATTGAGGCAAAGAGAGGGTCATGTAACTTGCCCAAGGTTTGTGGTTATTAAGTATTGAAGGTAAGATTCCAACTATGTTGATCCGACTCCAGAGCAAGTGCTATTCTACCTCCTACTGCAGAGAAATAGGAATTGCTGAGTGCTTACTCTGTAGTCACGTTTGAAAGAAACTTCATTTTGAATATTTCTTTAACAAGAGAAAAATGTTTGTTTTAAAATGTATAACATATAATTAGGCTGACATTTTTATAGTCCAAACCAGAACCCCTTTGAGATCGAAAAGGGACAATGCTATTAGTTGGGCAGGACAACAGCCAAGAAATGGGGCTATCCTGGGCAAGCTGGGATGTACGTCATAGTGGTTAAGTTTGTGTTAAGAAGAAGCATTTGGGTGCTGGAGAGGGTGTGGAGAAAAAGGAACCCTCTTGCACTGTTGGTGGGAATGTAAATTGGTACGGCCACTATGGAGAACAGTATGGAGCTTCCTTAAAAAACTAAAAATAGAATTACCATATGACCCAGCAATCCCACTACTGGGCATATATCCAGAGAAAACCATAATTCAAAAACACACATGCACCCCAATGTTCATTGCAGCTCTATTTACAATAGCCAGGTCATGGAAGCAACCTAAGTGTCCATAGATGAATGGATAAAGATGTGGTACATATATACAATGGAATATTACTCAGCCATAAAAAGGAACGAAATTAAGTCATTTGTAGAGACGTGGATGGATCTAGAGACTGTCCTACAGAGTGAAGTAAGTCAGAAAGAGAAAAGCAAATATCGTATATTAACGCATATATGTGGAACCTAGAAAAATGGTACAAATGAACCGGTTTGCAGGGCAGAAATAGAGACACAGATGTAGAGGTCAAACGTATGGACACCAAGGGGGAAAGAGGCGGGGGGATGGATTGGAAGATGGGGTTGACATGTATACACTAATATGTATGAAATAGATAATAAAAAAAAAGAGAACACTGCTACAGATCCTACAGACAGTGAAAGGGTAATAAAGAACTATCACAAACAAAGCATTTGAGGAGTAGTATTTACCTCCTCCTAACATCATATTCCTAGATTTTTGCGCTCTTAGAATGGGAAGGAAGCATGGGTTTAGGTTGCATTAGGACCCTCAATTGTGGTTGAAAAAGACTGAAAATGCAAGCAATGAATTAAAGTGGAAATGAGAAAGGAAAAGGAAATTCCTGTTAAGTCTTAGTGATGTCTACTGAGTTGTACCCATCCTAAAACCAAATAATGGCACTTCAACAAACTAACAAGAAAGCGAGTAATATTCTCAATATAAAGATTAATATGCATTTTTCTAAACTCTTGGTCTGACTACCACTTACCAATCTAGTTTAAGGTGGGAATCTGATTTAACATATTCAAAGTATGAATTTTAAGTGTACCAACCTGAAAAAGATGTAGAATCAGTTTTCTCAGGGTTTTAAAACTTCAGTGCCATGTAGTTCAGTGCCATGTAATCACTTCGAAGTGATTAAACATGTCTTAATGTGAACAACAGAAAGATTCCTCATGAACATAGGGACTGTCTTAAGGTATTATAATCATGTGTGTGAAAGTGTAGGATGGCTTCAAATAGATTAAAGGTATGATTAACACCAAGCAGTACTCTGAATTACACCTACTTCCAAATGCCCAGATACAACATCTGTTAAAGAGAGTAAGGGGAAGAAAAGAAAGCAAATTCACTGATTTTGTGGGCATGTATAGTTAATTGTACCTAAGCATTAACTTTAGCTCTCCACTATGTGATAGAATAATACACTTGGCAGGGTGAAACTAGATGAGAATGTTATCTTTAGAGAACTTGATATATGTGATTTAAATGTCATCTTTCATTAAACGTACTCAGATGCAAATTTTGAAATGTCTGCACATGGAAAGGATTCTATGTCTAATAAATGGAAATCAGTACCCAAATCTACGATCAACAAGATTTTCTGGGTTACAGTACTGAAAACATTTGGGAGGGGTGGGGACAAGCTCAAAACGATATGAGTTATTGATACATCAAAAATTTCATTTAAGGGGCTTCCCTGGTGGCGCAGTGGTTGAGAGTCCGCCTGCCGATGCAGGAGACACGGGTTCGTGCCCCGGTCCGGGAAGATCCCACATGCCGCGGAGCGGCTGGGCCCGTGAGCCATGGCCGCTGAGCCTGCGCGTCCGGAGCCTGTGCTCCGCAACGGGAGAGGCCATAAGAGTGAGAGGCCCGCGTACCGCAAAAAAAAAAAATTTCATTTAAGAAAAACTAAGTACCAAAGGTTTGAAAATACAACTGCTGTATACAAAACCTGGATAGTTTGAAAATATTGATCAGCCTACAAATTATCCTGTCATAAATTTTTCTGTATCAGATGGGGCTCATAGTTCATGAATTGGAATTCCTTTGTAAGATTATCTCCATCTGCTCCTCCAGATAAGATGCACAAAAATTTCATGAATAAGAGCCCACTGAAGAGCCGTGTGTGAACATTAGGTAATTTGCTAGTTGACATTGAAGTTCATGCTAGCACTCTGAAACCTGAATTTTAGGCTTGCTTCAGTATCCATCTAGCTCCCCCCCCCCCCCCTTTCTTTTGATTTAACTTTATTTTCAAAATATATAACATTTACATGGTTCAAAATGCAAAACTATATTAAAAGGTGCTTTCTGGGAAGTCTTGCTCCCATCCCTTTCACCTTCAGATTTCTCCACCCACCACTGATAAGTAACCATTTTCAATTTATTAGCTCATATTTCCTGTGTTTCTCTTTCTAAAAGTAAGTAAATTTGTTATATAGTCTTATTTCCCTTCTTTTTTACACAAGATGTAGCATGTTGTATGCATTATTTGGCATCTTGGTTTTTTTGTTTATTTGGTGTTTTTTTTTTCGTAGCAGCTTTGTCATAGCAAAAATGAAAGGAAACAACACAAATGTTCATCAGCAGATTAATAAACAAGTTGTAGATTACCCATACAAAGGAATACTACTGAGCAATTAAAAAATTTTTATTGGGCTTCCCTGGTGGCACAGTGGTTGGGGGTCCGCCTGCTGGTGCAGGGGACGTGGGTTCGTGCCCTGGTCTAGGAGGATCCTGCGTGCCGCAGAGCGGCTGGGCCCGTGAGCCATGGCCGCTGGGCCTGCGCGTCTGGAGCCTGTGCTCCGCAATGGGGGAGGCTGCAGCGGTGAGGGGCCCGCGTACTGCAAAAAAAAAAAAAACAATTATTGAATGAAAGATTTTTAAATTCTATAGTGCTTTACAATTTTCAAAAGTTTCACACACATGATTTCATATAATCCCATAACCCTTTAAAAAAAATCCCCTACCCCTATATTGTCTCTCCCCCTGCTCCCCAGCCCTCCCCACACTACTAACCACTAGTTTGTTCTCTATATCTGGCACCTTGGTTTGTTTTTCTTTTTTCCACTGAATATATCCTAAAAATTGTTATCAATTCATGGGACTCCATTGTTGTGTGCATGTACTATATCCAAATGATGGACATTTGAGGGTGTTTTCAGTCTTTTGATATTTCAAATAGTGTCTCAATGAACTTATGCATATGTTGTTTTGTGTTTATGGAGATATATATCTTCAGGGTAGAGTCCTAGAGATTTGATTGCTGGGCCAAAAGGTAAGTGCATATATAGTTTTGCTTGATGATACCCTTCATAGCTATACTGTGTTGCACTCACCCCAGCAATATATGAACTTGGCTATTTTTCCTACAGTCTCGCCAACAGACTGTATTGCGGAGCCTTTTGGAATTTTGCAAATATGATTGGTGAAAATGGAATCTTAAGATAATTTTAATTTTAGGTTGACAGATTTTTCATATAGTTAGAGACTATTTGCCTGTGTTTTAAACTTGCTTTTTTATCTTTTGAGATATGGTTGCATACAGTAAGCTGAACAGATCTTAAGTGTACAGTTTGATGAGTTTTGACAAATGCGTACACCATACCTCAATCAAGAATGTATTGCCAAATATACAATGGAGAAAAGACAGCCTCTTCAATAAGTGGTGCTGGGAAAACTGGACAGCTACATGTAACAGAATGAAGTTAGAACAGTCCCTAACACCATACATAAGTTAACTCAAAATGGATTAAAGATCTAAATATAAGGCCAGACACTATCAAACTCTTAGAGGAAAACATAGGCAGAACACTCTATGACATACATCACAGCAAGATTCTTTTTGACCCACCCACCTCCTAGAGAAATGGAAATAAAAACAAAAATAAACAAATGGGACCTAATGAAACTTAAAAGCTTTTGCACAGCAAAGGAAACCATAAACAAGACGAAAAGACAACCCTCAGAATGGGAGAAAATATTTGCAAATGAAGCAACTGACAAAGGATTGATCTCCAAAATTTATAAGCAGCTCATGCAGCTCAATAACAAAAAAACAAACAACCCAATCCAAAAATGGGCAGAAGACCTAAGTAGACATTTCTCCAAAGAAGATATACAGATTACCAACAAACACATGAAAGAATGCTCAACATCATTAATCATTAGAGAAATGCAAATCAAAACTACAATGAGATATCATCTCACACCAGTCAGAATGGCCGTCATCAAAAATCTACAAACAATAAATGCTGGAGAGGGTGTGGAGAAAAGCGAACCCTCTTGCACTGTTGGTGGGAATGTAAATGGATACAGCCACTATGGAGAACAGTATGGAGGTTCCTTAAAAAACTAAAAATAGAACTAACTACCATACGACCCAGCAATCCCATTACTGGGCATATACTCTGAGAAAACCATAATTCAAAAAGAGTCATGTACCCCAGTGTTCATTGCAGCTCTATTTACAACAGCCAGGACATGGAAGCAACCTAAGTGTCCATCAACAAATGAATGGATAACGATGTGGCACATATATACAATGGAATATTACTCAGCCATAAAAAGAAACGAAATTGAGTTATTTGTAGTGAGTTGGATGGACCTAGAGTCTGTCCTACAGGGTGAAGTAAGTCAGAAAGAGAAAAACAAATACCGTATGCTAACACATATATATGGAATCTAAAAAAA
>NW_021703779.1:39722609-39733134 GCF_005190385.1 Monodon monoceros
GGGGATATATGTGTATGTATAGCTGATTCACTTTGTTATAAAGCAGAAACTAACACACCACTGTAAAGCAATTATACTCCAATAAAGATTTTTTTTAAAAAAAAAGAAAAAGTACTGCCATTGCCCTAGAAAGTTCCCTTGAGTCCTTTTCTATTCTATCACCTCCTCCCTTGCCGTTCTCCCAGGCAACAACTTTTCTGATTTCTGTCCCCATATATTAATTTTTCTATTCTTAAACTTCATAGAAATGAAAGCATGCAAAATGTACTTTTTTGTGTGTTTGACTTCTCTCACTAAGCATAACGTTTTTGAAATTCATCTATGTTGATGGGTGTATCTATCAGTAGTTCCTTCTTTTTTTATTGCTGAGTATGATTTCATTGTATGAATAGAATACAATGTTTTTATCAATTCTCCTGCTAATTGTATTGGGTTGTTTCCAATTTTTGCTTCTGATTTTTTTTTTCCAAGAAGAAACATGGCTGGATCATAAGTTAGGTATATATTTAACTTTGTGAGAAATTGTTAGACATTTTTCTGAAGTGGTTGTACCAGTTTATACTTCTCCAGCAATATGTGAGAGCTCTAGTTGCTCTGCATCCTTACAGAGATTTGGTGTTGTTAGATTTCAAAAGTTTAGCCATTCTAGTCGATGTATTCTCCTATGTTTTCTACTAGGAGCCTTATAGTTTTAGTTTTTACAGTTAGGTCTATAAGTCATATCAATTTAGTTTTTGTGTTCTATGAAGTGTTTCAATCAGCTAGTGTAAGTTTTCCAACTTTGCTTTTCTTTTTCAAAGTTGTTTTAGCTGTCTAGGTCTTTTGTATTTCTAGATGAATTTTAGCTTGCCAATTTAAAAAAAAATTCTTTTGGAATTTTGACTGAGACTGCACTGAATCTATAGCTCAATCTGTGGAGAATTGACATCTTGACAATATTGAGTTTTCAAACGCATTAAAATCATATTTTTCCATTGATTTAGATCTTCTGTAATTTCTCTCAGCAGTATTTTGTAGTTTTCAGTAAACAGATCTTCATATCCCTAAGTCTTTTATACTTTTGATGCTACTATGAACTGTGTTTTTAAAATTATAATTTCCAATTGTTTATTGCTATTTTATAGAACTATAAATGATTATTGAATATTGACCTTGTATCCTGCAAACTTGCTAAGCTCATTTATTAGTTCTAGTAGATTTTCTGTAGATTTTTAGGGTTTTCTGCATAAAGAATTATGCCATCTGTGAATCAAGATATTTTAACTGCTTCCTTCCCTTGTATTATTGCCTTTTATTTCTTTTTCTTGCTTTTTGCACTGGCTAGAACCTCCAGTACAATGTTGAAGTGGTCAGAGAAGACATCATTGTCTGTTCCCAGTTTTAGGGGAAAGTAAGTATGATGTTAATTGAATGTTTTTCAGTGTTTTTCATCTTGTTTTTCATCTTCAAGATGTCCCTTGAAGATTGAGGATGGCCCCTTCTATTGCTGGTTTGCTGAGATTTTAAAAATCAGAAATGTATGTCGAATTTTATAAAATGATTTTTCTGCATTGATTGATTATATGGTTTTTCTTTTTTAGTTTGCTAATATGGTGAATTGCATTGATTGATTTTTTTTTTTTTTTTTTTTTTTTTTGGGTTCGTAGGCCTCTCACTGTTGTGGTCTCTCCCGCTGCGGAGCACAGGCTCCGGACGCGCAGGCTCAGGGGCCATGGCTCACGGGCCCAGCCGCTCCGCGGCATGTGGGAATCTTCCCGGACCGGGGCACGAACCCGTGTCCCCTGCATCGGCAGGCGGACTCTCAACCACTGCGCCACCAAGGAAGCCCTGATTGATTTTTAAATGTTAAAGTAATCTTATACTCTTGGGATAAACCCACTTGCTCATGATGTTTTATTATTTTATATATTGTTGGATTATATATTTTTGCCAATTTTTTGAACTGAATTGAATTTTTACATCTGTGTTCATGAGGGATATTGGTCAACAATTTTATTTTCTGATAATGTTTTTGTCTGGTTTTGTTATCAGGGTAATGTTGGCCTCAGAGAATGAGTTGGGAAGTATTTTCTCCAGTTCTCTTGAGTTTACGTAGAATTGGTATTTCTAAATAAAATATTTGATAGAATATTTTAATTACAAAATTAATTTCTTTAGTTTATATATTTCTTCTGAAGTGAGCTTTGGTAGTTTGTGGCTTTCAGGTAATTTATCCTTTTAATCTCTGTGGAACCTATAGTTCTGTGTCACTCCTGATATTAGCAAATTGTGCCTTTTTTTTCCCCCATCAGTCTGGCAAGTGGTTTACAAATTTTCTTGATCTGCTCAAAAAACTAATTTTGTTTTTCATTGATTTTCCCCTATTGTATTTCTGTTTTCTTTTTTCCTTGATTTTCTCTCTCATCTATATTATTTTCCTTCCTTCTGTTTACTTCAGGTTTCTTTAGCTGCTCTTTTTCTAGTTTCTTTAGGTGGAAACTGAGATCATTGATTTGAGACATTTTCTGGTATAGTCATTTGGTTCTATAAATTTCCATCTAATTAATGCTTTATCTGTGTGTCAGGGGTCCCCCAAGACCAGGCTCAGGCTTGCTGATTTGCTAGAAAGAATCACAGGACTAAGAAGCTGTTTTATGCAGTTATAGTTTATTACGGTGGGGATACAGATTAAATTCAGCAAAGGGAACACACACATGGGGAGAAGTATGGGAGAGACCAGGCTCAAGGTTCCAGGTGTCCCCTCCCAGTGGAGTTGCCCGGGATGTGCTTAATTCCGCCAGCAACAGTGTGTGACAAATGTACGAAGTGTTGCCAACCAGGAAAACTCCAGGATTTTTATTGGGGGTCAGCACCTGCATGACCTCAGCTACTCAGACTCCAGACCAAGACTCACAGATAAAATGCAGGTATTCACTATAAATCACATTAGCAGCATAAACTATCTGGTCAAACTGGTACAGCATGGCCAAGACAGACATTAAAAAAAAAAAAACAAACCCACAATACTCTTAACAGAACATTCCAAGAGCTCAATGTTTAGTTCCCAGGAGATGGCCAAGAGTTTTTCCTGGGAATGTGCAGAATTTGAGCAATCCAGTCCTACTGAGTTAGCCTTTTTCTTTACAAGCTGCCTTCCACAAACTTGGATGTAATGTATTTTCATTTTCATTCATTTCAAGATACTTTCTGGTTTCCCCTTTGATTTCTTCTTTCAGACACGGATTATTTAGCACTGTGTTACTTTAGCTTCCAACTGTTTGGGGCTTTTCAAGATATTTTTCTTTATTTCTAATTTAATTCCACTACAGTCAGAGAATATATTTTGTATGTCTTGAATTCTGTTAAATTAATTGAGACTGTTTTATGGCCTGGAATATGGCCCTTGGTAAATGTTCCATGTGTGATTGAAAAGAATGTATATTCTGCTGTTGGATAGAATTTTCTATAATTGACAGGGCAAGTTGCTTGATAGTATTATTCAAGTCTATTTCTATACTGATTTTCTGTCTATTTTTTCTATCAGTTATTGAGAGAGTAGTGTTGATCTCTACAACCAAAATTGTGGATTGTCTATTTTTCCTTGCACTTCTGTCAGATTTTACTTCATGTATTTTGAAGCCGTGTTATTCGTTGCAAAAGCATTTAGGATTGTTATGTTCACTTGATGAACTGACCCCTTTATCATTATGAGATGACCTTTTTTATTCCTGGTAATATTCTTTGCTCCAAGTTCTATTTTGATCTTTGAGCAAAGATCAAAAAACTCCAGCTTTTCTTTTTTTTTCTTGGCCATGCCACGTGGCTTGTGGGATCTTAGTTTGGCAGTGAAAGCACAGAGTCCTAACCATTGGACTGCCAGGGAATTCCCTACTCCAGCTTTTTTTTGATTAGCATTAGCATGTTGTATTTTTTTATGTGTTTGCTTTTAACCTTTAAATAAGGTTTAAATAACCTAAATAAGGTAACCCAAATAACCTTTAAATGTCTTCAAATTAAAAAATTTTTTTTTAATTTTGTTGCTATAACAAATTACCACAAACTTAGTGGCTTAAAGCAACACACATTCATTATCTTATAGTTCTGTAGGTTACGAGTCCAGTATGCATCTCACTAGATTAAGTCAAGGTGTCAGCAGATTGCATTCCTTTCTGGAGTCTCTAGGGGAAAAATCTCTTTCCTGCTCATTTGGGTTGTTGACAAAATTCAGTTTCTTGTTCTTGTAAGACAGAGGTTCCCATTTTCTTACTAAAAACTGAAAGCCATTTCCAGCTTCTAGAGGCTGCTGCATTCTTTGCCTTGTGGACCTCTTCCTCCATCTTCAAAGCTAGCAATGGTTGGTCGAGTCCTTCTTATGTCACATTTCTCTCCCTTATTTTGTCACATCTCTTGGACCCAGCCAGGAAAGCTCCTTTGCTTTTAAGGACTCCTGTGATTAGGTTGGACCCACCCGCGTATTCCAGGATAATATCCCATCTCAAGATCCATACCCTTAATCACATCTGTGAAGTCATTTTTGCCATGTAAGATAATATGTTCCAGAGTCGGGTGTGGATATCTTTGGAGAGGGGATGGGGGGCATTATTCAGCCTACCACAGGTTGTCTACGCCATTTGTATTTAGTGTGCTTATTGATATACTTTGATTTAAATCTACTACTTTGCTCTTTGTTTTTCATTGCTCCCATCTGTGTTTTGTTCTCTTTTTCCTCTTCTTCTGTCTTCTTTTGTATTGATTTTTTATGCTTCTATTTCCTCTCTTTTGTTGGCTTATGAGCTATGGCTCTTTGTATTATTTTAGTAGTTGTTTTAGGGTTTATATTATACATCTTTAAATTATCACAGTCTACCTTCACATATTATACCACTTTAAATATAGTTTAATAACCTTAAAACATTATACTTCTATTTCTGTCATACATTTTACGTCACATAGATTATAAACCCCACACACATTGTTGTTAGAATTTTTCTCTGGCTGCTTTTAAGATTTCATCTTTTTTCCCTAGTTTTAAGCAAGTTGATTATGAGTGTCTTGGTGTAACTTTCTTCGTGTATCTTTGGCTTGACATTCTTTGGGTTGCCTGAATCTGTGGAATTATAGTTTTCATCAAATTTGAAAAATTTCAGCCATTATTCCTTCAAATATTAGATTTTGAGTCCTCCTTTAAGTATTCTAAGGATTCATATGTTAGGCTACTTAAAATTTTCCCATAGCTCACTGATCATCTGTTCCCTTTTTTTTTTTTTTTTTTGTCTTTTTTGTTTCTGGGTTTCATATTGGATTGTTTCGATCACTGTCTTTCATTTCACTAAATTTTACTTCCACTGTGTCTAATTTGCTCTTGATCCCAGCTAGTATGTATTTTACATCTTAGACATTGTTATTTTTATCTCTAAGAAGTTTGATTTGGATATTCTTAATATCTTCCATGTCTTCTGCTTTCCTTTCCTTTCTTGAACATATATAATGTAGTTTAATAACTTTAATGTCCTTGTTTACTCATTCTATCATCTATATCACTTCTAGGTTTATTTTGATTGATTTTTCTTGAAATTATGGGTCATATTTTCTTGTTTCTTTGCATGCCTGATGATTTTTATTTAATGCCAGACAGTGTGAATTCTACCTTGTTAGGTTCTGTTTCATTTCTATAAGTATTCTTGGGCTTGTTTTGGGATGTAGTTAAGTTACTTGGAAACAGTTTGAAACTTTCAGGTCTTGCTTTTAAACTATATTAGGTGAGACTAGAACAGTGTTCAATCTAGCTCTAATTTTGTCCCACTACTGAGGCAAAAGCATTCAGAGCATTCTACCTGATGCCATGTGATTTATGAGGTTTTTCTAATCCAGTTGGTGGGACCAGGAACAGGAACTATAATTGGCTAAGTTAGCTCCAAAGGACTCTTTCTCTAATCTTTTTGTGTGGTTCCCCTCTCCCTTACACCTTCTGGTCTCAAGTAGTTTCTTCACACCCATGTTGATCCTTTCAGTTGGAAGACTTGAAAGGAATCATAGGCAAATCTCCAGAGATATTGTTTTGTGCATTTCCACCTACTCTGGCGCTCTGGATTTTTAGCTGTCTTGGCCACCTTGAATTCTCAACT
Organism: Monodon monoceros; assembly: GCF_005190385.1. NCBI lineage: Eukaryota > Metazoa > Chordata > Mammalia > Artiodactyla > Monodontidae > Monodon > Monodon monoceros. The sequence continues at coordinate 39,728,714 of NW_021703779.1, forward strand.
CTGTATCTTCAACTCAGGGAAAGTACTGAGTTCTGGGTTCCCTATCTCTTGGCTGCAGTCTGGAAACTCTCCAAGCAATAAACTGGGGCAATTGTAGAGATCACGTCATTCTCTTCCCTTTCTCAGTGATTACTGTCTTGTGATGCCTGTTTCCAATGTCTAAAAACTATTGCTTCATATAATTTGTCCAGTTATTTTTTAAGGCAAGAGAGTAAGTTCTGATACTCCATCTTGCTGGAAGCAGAATTCTCTGCTTTTTGTTATAGAACTATCCTCCTTTACTTTTTCATGATTGTTGAATATTATTCCTTTTTCATTGCTGTTGCAAATGGAATTTTCTCTTCCACTATATCTTAGAAATAATAATTGTTTGATATATAAAGACTATTAATTTTTCTGTGTTACTTTTATATTGTTGCCTTCCTAAACTTTTCTTATTATTTGTATTAGTTTCAGCGTTAATTATCTTGGGTTTTACAGATATATTATTTTAACTATAAATATAGTTCTACCACTTCCATTCCTATTTTTATGCCTCTAACTGTTTTGTTTGGTTGTACTGGTTAATATCTCCGTACAATGCTAAATATTCACACTCTTCTATTTCAAACCTAGTATTGACAACTAACCTCAACTTGTATCAGCTAGGTTTATTTTTAAAGCCTCAGACTGATATTAAGTTAGGGAACAGTCTGGTGACCAGTGAAGAAAGTCTCTTTTCAAAGTGGGGTTAAATTGAGGGAATCCAGGATCCAATAGTGGATGGTCCCCAGAATGCCTAACAATGTATTGTGAACATTCAAGTGGTTATTATGCTCAACAACATGTATGGGTAAATGAATGTTCTGATCCACTGTGTTCTAAGCCTTTTAGTTTCCCATTGAAGACCTTTCTGTTGCCTTTTCTGCTGCTATTGGATAGAGTGTTCTATAAACATCAATTAGGTCTAGTTGGTTGGTAGTATTCAGATTTTCTATATCTTTGCAGATTGTGCTACTTGCTCCACTGATTATATAGAGAGAAATATTGGTGTCTCCAAGTATAACTGTGTTGTCCATTTTCCCTTTAAATTCTGTCTGGTTTTACTTCATGTATTTTGGGTCTCTATAGTTAGGTGCATAAATGTTTAGGGTGGCTATGTCTTCTTGGAGAATTGACCTTTTATTGCTGACAATTTTCCCTGTTCTGAAATCTACTCTGCCTGACAATATTATAGATACTCCAGCTTTTTTTGGTTTAGCTTTATCATTGTGTGTATGTATTTAATGGGTATGCATTTCTCAGGACGGGAAAGGTATGAACAAGAGATATAACTTTTTTGTATAATTTATATTTAGAGTTCCCATTAACTGACTGAGAGACAACCACAGTCAACTCAGGGTTCAAGACCCTCTCCAGTGTTGAATTTCAGTTCTGCAGGGGACTTAAGTGACACCAAGGCTTGAGGAGGGGGAGTCACTCTGTCAATGCAAACATCTGCCAATATACCTCATTCCCCATTGTATCCTGTTATTGGGTCACACAGACTTGTTCTTCATCCTGGACATCAGGCCTCTCTCCATTGTTGCCAGCTCTTAGGGCCCCATCCACACTGCTCTCAGCTTCATGAAAATACTTTTTGGGTCTCTTTGTGTTGTATTGGCATGTGAGAAGACTCTGGAAGGCTGCCTTGGGCATTTCTTCCTTGAGTACCCCACATCTGCCCCCCTCCCTTCTCCCTCCATTTCTTTGGAGCTGCCACAATGCAGTTTGATCTGGAGTAGAAGAAATATTCATTTTTATAAGTTTTTATTTTAATAATATATAATATTTTGATATTTTTCCAACTTATCGAAAAATTGTAAGATTAGAACAAAGATCTTTATTCAGATTCACCAGTTGCTTACAATTAGCCACATTTGCTTTGTCATTCTTTCTATGTTGCACGTGTCTGTCCTAAATCATCTGAAACTAAACAAAAAACAAAAATAGAGTAAATCAATAAAATAAAATATTAGTTCTTTGGAAAGATCAGCAAAATTGATAAACCTTTACTAGACCAACCAAGAAAAAGAAGACACAAATTATCAAACCCAGGAATGAAAAGGGAGGGCATTCTACTGACCTTACAAAAATTAAAAGCATCATAAGCAAATGTTATGAACAACTTTAGGCCAACAAACTAAACAATTTAGGTGTCTTGGGCACACATTACCAAAACTGACTCAAGAAGTAGAATCCAAACTTAGGAATATACTCAAGAGAAATGAAAGCATGTCTACATGAAGACTTGTGCACAAATATCCATGACAGCATTATTCATAATAGCCAAAAAGTGGAAAGAACCAAATGTCCATCAACTAATGAATACATAGATAAAAATGGTCTATCTGTACAATGGAACAGTATTCAGCCATAAAAAGGAATGAGGTATTGGTGAATCTTACAGCATGGATGAACCTTGAAAACATGATGCAAGTGAAAGAAGCCAGTCATACAAGACCTCATAGTGTATGATTCCATTTATATAAAATGCCAAATAGGCAAACCTATAGAGACAGAAAGTAGATTAGTGGTTGCCTCAGGCAGAGAGAGAGAATGGAGAAATTGGGGGAGGAGAGATAAAGGCTAAAGAGCTTGCAGCTTCTTTTTGGGGTGAAGCAAATATTCTAAAATTGATTGTGGCAATGATCGTACAATTTTGTAGATATACTAAACTCTACACTTTAAATGGGTAAATTTTAAGGTTTGTGAATTATATCTTAATAAAGTTGTTACCAAAGAAAAATTAGAAAAAGCTGAATGGTAACAATAACAAGTAAAGAGATTAAGCTGGTAATTAAAATACTTCCCACAAAGAAATGCATAGGCCCAGATGGCTTCATTGGTGATTTCTCTTAAATATTTAAGAAGAAGTAATGTCATTCCTTTACAAGCTCTTCCATAAAATAGAAGAGAAGGGGACACTTCCCTATGAATTCTATGAAAATAAAATTACCCTGATACTAAAGCCAGACAAAAATACCACAAGAAAGAAAGATCACAGACCAATATCCCATGAACATAGATACAAAAATTCTTCAGAAAATATTATCAAACTGGATCCAGCAACATACACAAAAGAAGTATGCATCATGACCAACTGGGATTTATCTCAAGAATGCAAGTTTAGTTTAACATCCAAAAATCAATTAATCTAATATAACTTATTAACAGAAGTCCAAAACTACACAATCATCTCAATATTTGCCACACAAAAAAATCTGAAAAACTGAATACCTATTCAAGAAAAAATAATCTCAGCAAACTCAGATAGGAGGAAAACTTCTCAACCTGATAAAGGGTTTCTATGAAAGCTCCACAGCTATCACCACACTTAATGATGAGAGACTGAATGCTTTGCAAGATCAGAAAAAAGAGACAAAGATGTCCACTCTCATTTTTATTCCATCATTGTACTGGAGGTTTTGGTCCTTTCACTAGGCAAGAAAAAGAAATAAAAGGCACCCGGCAGAATTTTGAGGGGGGAGGTGTGGTGTTTTTTGTTTTTTTTTTGTCATCTCCCATTGGCATTTCTGGGTTGCCAGCTTCTACAATACCTAGTCTAGGATACATGGAGGCAAAAAGAAACCCAGGGAACTCATGCATGTCATTCTTCAGGACCCTGGGCTCCTAGCCGATCAGCTGCCATGTCTTCTCTCCACCTTTCAAAGTCATTTTAATATTTGTTTTTTAAAATATAATATTCAGGTTTTCTACCTTAGTGGAAAGGATAGAAAGAAGCATGTCCATTCCATCTTGGTCCATAACCAGAGGTCTGGAATATTTATTATTAAAATGTTTATTTTGGAATAATTTTAGATTTTCAGAAAAGTTGCAAAGGTAGTACGGAGAATTCACCTATACTCTTCACCCAGTTTCCCCTAATGTTAACATCTTATATAACCATGTTATCTTGATCAAAACTATGAAATTAACATTGGTACAATTCTGTTAACTAAACTCCAGACTATTCGGATTTCACCAGTTTTTCCACTAATGTCCTCTTGCTGTTCCAAGATCCAATCCAGGATACTACATTATATTTAGTCATCATATCACCTTAGTTTCTTCCAATTTGTGACAATTTCCTGAGTCTTTCCTTGTTTTTTATGACCTTAAAATTTTTGAAACCACTGAAAAGCTCTAAAAAGATAAGAAACTGGCTACATGGGGGGACCTCCAGGGATAGCAAACTAGGTCACTTGGGGCCAGGGGTGAGAGTAAGACTTTTCTCTGTCTACCCTTTAGTTGTGTGCCTTTTGAATTTTGTATTCTCAGTAACCATTAAGATACTGCTTTTATTAGCCAGAGTTCTCCAGAGAAACAAAATCAACAGAATGTATGTGTGTGTCTATACACACACGTATGTATGTATGTGTGTGTATATATGTGTATGTGTG
>NW_021703779.1:39733234-39773858 GCF_005190385.1 Monodon monoceros
AGAGAGAGAGAGAGAGAGAGAGAGAGAGAGAGAGAGAGACTGACTTATAATGGCTCATGCAAATGTGGAGGTTTGGCAAGTCCAAAATCTGCTGGGTAGGCCAGCAGGCTGGAGACCCAGGGAAGAGTTGCAGCTCATCAAAGGCCATCTGCTGGCATAATTCATTCTTGCTCAGAGAGGTTAGTTAGTCTTTGTTCTACTAAAGCCTTCAACTGATTGGATAAGGTCCACTCACATAATGGAGGGTAATCTACTCAAAGTCCATCAATTTAAATAAATTTAAGTCCATTAAATTTAAATCAATTTAAATTTAAATCTCATCTAGAAAACAGCTTCACAGAAAACATCCATAATTATGTTTGACCAAATATCAGGGCACTGTGGCCCAGCCAAGTTGACACATAAAATTAACCATCAAACTGCTTGTTTTAAAATTATTTGTTTAAAAAAGACATTTGAAGAGTACTGGTCAGGTATTTTGTAGAATATCTCTCAGTTTTGGTTTGTCTGATGTTTTTTTCATGATTAGATTTGAGTTATGGGTTTTGAGGATGAACACTACAGAGCTAAAGTGCCTTTCTCACCATATCATATCAGTGGGTTCATGATATCACATAACTTTGTCACTGGTGATTTTGACCTTGATCATTTGGTTAAGGTGCTGTCCACATGTATTTTTAGTTTAAAGTTACTATTTTCCCTCTCCATACTCTTTTCTTTCAAGGTGAGTCACTAAGTTCAGACCATGCTCATGAGGAGGAAATTAAGCTTTACCTCCTAGAGGGGGTAGAATCTATATGTATGTTACGTGGAATTCTTCTGTAAGGAAATTTATTCTGTAAGGAATAGTTGTACCATCTCCCCCATTTATTTATTCATTCATTTAATCAATTATTTATATCAGTATTGACTCATGGATATTTATCTTATTTTTGGAGTTATAATCAAGTACTACTGTTATTTATTTTGTTGCTCAAATTATTCCAGCTTTGGCCAATAAGAGCTCTTTCAAGTTGGTTCTTGTGTTCTTTTGACAAGCCTCCTTGCATTTTTATGGTTTTTTTTGTTTTTGTTTCTGTTTTTTTGCGGTATGTGGGCCTCTCACTGTTGTGGCCTCTCCCATTGCGGAGCACAGGCTCCGGACGCGCAGGCTCAGCGGCCATGGCTCACGGGCCCAGCCGCTCCGTGGCACGTGGGATCTACCTGGACTGGGGCATGAACCCGTGTCCCCTGCATCGGCAGGCAGACTCTCAACCACTGCGCCACCAGGGAAGCCCCCTCCTTGCATTTTTAAAAAGCATTTCCTAATTTTCTGGCACCACAAAATGCTCTAATCTCATCTTGTATTTTCTGTGCCCCAGCCCTAGACTTAGTCATTTCTCTTAGGAGCCCTGGTTCCTTTTATTGATGAATGGTGTTAGAAACCTAGGTCTGGGTGATAGGTGTGCTCATTGCTACTGGGCTGTCACTGCTTTTGGACCCTCTACAATGACAAAACTAGGAAATATATGTATGTTTACTAATTCATGTATACACATATATCCACAATTCTATTTCTATCTGCATATATTTTAAAATACCCATGAGTTCACTGACATTAAAAAGTACATGGAAATTAATGCAAAAAATTAAAATCATTCCTTGCCTTCCCAATCTTCCATAATTGTTTCATCTATAACAACAACAAAAAAAAGTGATGTAATTACATACATACACACATAAACATGGGTTTATATTGGTATTGGTGACTTGAATCCAGCATTACAGTGTTCAGTCTAGCCTTCTGTCTTCCCCCTTTGTTTATTTGTAACTACTTACTCTGGTACCATGGCTCCTATTATATACAATTTACTTATTTGTTCAGCCCTAAAATACATGTAAAGTAGTTTCAGAATTACTATCCTGCATCCCTGTGAAGAAAAAACTTTACAAAGTAGAGTACAGTATTTTTATATAGTTCTTTTTGTCTTTAGTCTTTGAGTAGCTAATTAAAATACCGTTTTCCAAAGTTACTTTGGTCAGCTCCTTTTATTATACCCACCCACATCGATGAAGTTATGTCATACATCTGTAATACAGTTAGATTCATTTGTCGTAGTCTGCATTCCATCCATCCTGGTCTCCCCTGACAACTTTGTTGATTTTTTAAAATTTATATACAGGAAAGTTCACTCTATATGCATAGAGTCATGTATCCACCACCCCCAGAAGAGTTCAATCACCCTAAAAATTTGCCTTTGTGTCCTTTCCCAGCTCCTCACCCCCCCACCCAGGGCCAGGGCCTTTTTGAAGGGTTGGTTTCCAAGTCTGCAGAAACCCTAACACTGACTCACTGAAACTATTGAGATGAGACAACTGGGGTGCAACAGAACACAAGAATATGATTTCTTCCTTCTGGCTCCCCTCTAGAGGCTGGATGAGAAGCCTGCATCAACTTCCAGAAGGAACAGAAAAGGTCTGTAACCATCAGTTGGACCTTTGTCTTTCTCAGATACTGTATTTCACACAAGTAGTAAGTGGTTGTGATTATATATGTCTTCCTTCTGGAAAACCATAAAGTCGAAAAGTCTACTTACCCAGACTGGTGGGGAAAAAACGTCTCTTAATATTAAGAACATGACCTCATGACCTAATCTTTAAGCAGCCCTGTGAGAGGCCAGAGAGGAGACCTATGTTTTTGAATAGACACTTTGCAATTGACAGTGAAGTAGGTATAACATTTTTCTCATGCACCACTGTATTCAATTGAAAATATTTCATTTGGTATTTTTGCATCTCTAGTTATTAGCGAGATGGGTTTACAGTATTTTTTTTTCCTTTGCTATGTTTGGGCAGGTTTTGGTATCAGGATTTTGCTCCTTTTAAAAAATACGTGTAAGGATGACACACTGGATATGGATAGCAACCCAGATCTGGTCTACTTTTGGAGCTGGTAACTGGGGGCAAGTGAGGCTGTGAGCCTCATGGGAGTCCTAGCAGGGAAAACTTGAGTGGAGCTTTGTTCTGGATGGACTGGTCAAGCTTTGGAACCAGAGTAGGAGAGCCCCAGGGAGGGGATTAGAATGAGGTGGCAACTGGAAAACACTCAGGTCACCAGGGCATGGATCTCAAGGTGGGGGTTGGGGGCTGGCATTGGATTCCCTCAGGTGGGTTTGATTATCTGGACTTCCAAGAGACCAAAGGTAGCTAAAAGGGTGTACTGTGTCCTTTCCATGTCTGAGTCTAGGGAGATGTGAAGTGACCTTGGAGCAGGAGGGTTTTCTTCTAGGGCTTCAGCAGGGAACTGGTAGCCTGCCTGTTGCTACGGTGAGCCCCTGAGAGATGAGACCACTTAGTCTTCTACCACATTGGGGCCTATTGCCCCTGTTCTTTAGTAACTGGACTTCAGCCCCGAGTAAAACTAACTCATCTAAGGAGTCCCAGAAGCTAGACAAAGGAGGTAATTCAGATCACGGTTAACACATGTTCACCAAAACTTGTTCAAGATAACCACTTGAATAAAAAAAAATGAACATGGGAGGAGTCACTTTCAGTGCAAAATATTTTCTGAGTCAGCATAACTTCCCAACTGCTCAATTCAGGAGCTGATTAGAAAAAAAGGATGGTCATTGTTAGGACACAACATGGTGGCTTGTAAACTCAAGTGAAGAAATACTTCAAAGCACAGAGCAAAACACAAAGATGGAAAACTTGAGGAACTTGTCATAAATTGGGGTGAATGTATGCATGAATTTCTTTAGTGTACACCCAAGAGCAGAACTGCTAGGTCATAAGGGTATGTGTATCTTCACCTTTATCAGAATATGCTTAACCATTTTCTAATGAGATGGTACCAGTTTGCATACCCATCAGCCATTCTGAGTTGCCTTTGCTGCACATCCTCCCCAACATTTGGTATTATCAGACTTTTAAATGTTTGCCAATATGATACGCATATAGTGTTATATCATCATGGTATTAATTTGTATTCCCTCTTTAACAGTGAAGTTGAACAGTTTTTCATATGTTTATCAGCTATTTAGATTTACTTCTTTGAAATAGCTGTTTCAGCGTTTTGCTCATTCTTATACTGAGTTGTCTTTTCCCCTTTCATTTGGGTGTAAGTATTCTTTATATATTCTGAATGTGAGTCCTTCGTTAATGAATGAGTTGCAAATATCTTCTCCCACTTTGTGGCTTCTTTATGGAGTTGTCTGATGAATAAAAATTTGTAATTTTAGTGTAGTCAGATGTATCAATCTTTTGTTTTATGATTACTGCTTTTTGTGTCTTGTTTAAGAAAACTTTCCTTGGTCTCATGTCATGAAGATATTCTCCCATATTCTATTCAATAGCTTCAAAGTTTTGTCTACATTTAGTTTTATAATCCATCAGAACGTTTATGTAAGGTGTGAAGTAGGGATCCAGGTTTTTAGCCTCTTTCAATCTGCCAAATATCCTCACATGAGTAGTAATCTTTTATTATCTCCCCCTCGTTCTAATCAAGGACCTCAACTGAGCACTCTCTAGCACTTCTCCCCCCTCCTGAATTCTCATTAAACCAACATAGTTCAGATCTTCCCTTTCTCTCATATGGCAAAATGTTTCATAGAGACAGTGAACAAGATAGTGAACATGGGGCTGATTGTATAATGGATAATGAAGACAAGAAGTGCTTAGTAAGAGGGAAACTACTGAGAGTCAGCATCAGCAGGAAAGGCCCCTCCAGGAGGAGGTAGGCTTCAGCTGGGTTTTGGAGGATGATTAGTCCTAGAAAATCCCAAGCAGGAGAAAGAGCAAATGCAGGGGTGGGCTTGGGCTTGGAGTCTGGTGGTACATTCTGGTTGGTAGTCACTGCCACTGTGATCTGACCCTGTGGTCTGGCACACAGGATCTGCCTAGCTGGATCTCATTCCGAGGGTTGGAGGTGGGACGTGAATGTGAGCAAAGGTCCTGACACCATCAAAACATTATAGCATGATGGTTAAGTACGTGGACTCTAGAGTCAGACCTAGGCTCAAATCCAGGTCCACTGCTTACTAGTGTGTGCCCATGGGCAATTTACTACTGTGCACTGTATCGTGTCCCCCTCCCTAATTCATATGTTGAAACCCTGACTCCCAATGTGATGGCATTTGGAGATGGGGTCTTGGTAGGTAATTAAGTTTGGATGACATCATGAGGGTGGGGCCTTCCGTGATGGAATTAGTGTCCTTATAAGAAAAGGCACCAGAGAACTTGCTCCCTCTCCCTGCCGTGTGGGGACATGGCAAAAAGACACTGTCTACAACCACAAAGAGAGTTCTCTCCAGAAACTAATCATGCTGGCACTCTGATCTTGGGCTTCCAGCCTCCAGAACTGTGAGACCATAAATTTCTGTTATTTAAGCCACCCAATCTGTGGTAGTTTGTTATGGCAGCACCAACCTAAGATGCTTATCTTCTCTAAGTCATGGTTTCCTCACCCATGAAAAGAATAATATAATATTTACCTCTCAGGGTTTATATGAGAAGTAAATGCAAGCAAGAAACAAACATGCAAATGACAAAATGATTTGTTCCTGGCACACAGTAAACATTCGACAAATCTGTGAAGTTACCCTTAAGGAGTGGAAATGGGGGTAGGGCAAACAGTCAGATATCATCGCAACTTTGGGGAACCCTCTTTAGCATCATAGATTCTGCAAAGGAGACCAGATCAGTTTCCTTGGTCTCCATGGTATGAGGTGGAATCAGTAGTCTTTATTCCAGACCCATCGCTAATACCCCTCCTGAGTGCCATAGTACAGCTAAGGGATGAATGGATAAGACAGGGCCATCTATGAAGAGGTGGGTTCAAACCCCACAGATGGTGTCCACGTCATTTACGTTAGACTTGCCAGAATCTGAAGAAATTCAGCCAAGCACAAAATTTTAATTAAAAATAAAAGCTTGAGCCCAGTCACGGCTCCCATTGCTATTGCATTTCATTGCCATCAGACACACCTGCCTTTGGACTGTTAGAAGCATTGGATGGCTTCCTTGATTGGGAAAAATTGGGGCAGTTCTTTGATGCTCTAAATCTATCTGTTAGCCGGGCCTCTGGCCATCCCTCCAATGTCTAGTTGGTCTCGATGAGGGCTTTGGACCCAGACCAAACTGCCTTGGTCTTCTCTAGGAGAAATGGATTCTTCAGTAAAATGGGGAGTGTACATATGTCCCACGAAGACACGTACAAGAACATTCACAACGGCTTTATTTCTAATAGCTCCAAGCTGGCAACAACTCAAATGTCCCTCAGTGGATGAATGGATCAATGATAGATGATATCTCCACACAATGGAGTTCTACTCAGCAATAAAAAGGAATGAAGAACAGATACACAACATGGATAAACCTCAAAAACATGTTGAGTGAAAGAAACCGGATGCAAAAGAGTACACACTGTGCAATTTAGGTGAACTTCAAGAACAGGCCAAACGAATCTATGGTGGGACCATCTGGAATTATGATGACCTTTGTTGCAGGTGGGAAGGGGCACAGTAGTGAATGGGAAGTTACACAGAGAACGTTTCTTGGGTAATGATGGTGCTCATGTGGGTGTAGAGATATGAAAATTCATCAAACGGTACACTGAAGAGGTACGCCTCTTAGATGTCTAAGTCATACCTCAATTAAAATAATAAGAAAGAAAGGGTGGGAAGTGAGGAATGGAATCATCAAACCAGCAGAACACAAAAGGCGGCTAGTTGGAAGAGCCACGTAGGCACGTCCTCTGCGGAAGGGAGCAGGCAGCTGCAGCGTGGCCCCGTGAATGGAGCCAGTGTTCCGGGCTGCTTCCTAGGGGCGTCTGTGTGGAGTCGGCCCAAGAGGGGAGGCCTGACTTGGTCTGGGTGCAGGGGCTGGCTCTACCGGGCCAGGGATTCCTCAGCCTCCAGAAACAAATTATTGCATTGTCTTTCTGGGAAGACAGATAATTTGCTAAAAATTGCACGAGCTTTTGCCAACCCTATTCACAGCCTCTTAACCTTTTGGCAGCTGCTTCAGGAACGTCACAGAGCCAGTTGAGACAGTTTCCAGAGTGTGACAGAGTGGGCGTTAATCCCACAGATTTGCTGCCAAACAGGGAGAAAAATGGCAACTTTAAAAAAAAAAAAGGCAAGGACTTCCCTGGTGGCACAGTGGTTAAGAATCCGCCTGCCAGTGCAGGGGACACGGGTTTGAGCCCTGGTCTGGGAAGATCCCACATGCCGTGGAGCAACTAAGCCCATGTGCCACAACTACTGAGCTCGCATGCCGCAACTACTGAAGCCCACGTGCCTAGAGCCCGTGCTCCGCAACAAGAGAAGCCACCGCAGTGAGAAGACCGCGCACTGCAACGAAGAGTAGCCCCCGCTCACCACAACTAGAGAAAGCCCACGTGCAGCAACAAAGACCCAACACAGCTGGGGGTGGGGGGGGGAAAGAAAGAAAATGGCAGAGGAATAGTGGTTGGAGACCAAGACTGCTTTACTGAAGGGCCAGAGTGCCTCCCAAAGCTGCTGCCCAGTTCTGTGCTGGAGTTTCCTCCTGTTCTCAGAGGGCCTCTCCCACCAACACCGTGGCCTCACTTGCTTGTTCTGTCTACGCGGAGCCGCTTTCTTCATGAGCAGAGTCGCTTGTCCCCTTTCACTCAGCCTAGAGTGGCCCCTGCTTCCCTTTCTTTCCTCCCATGGGTCCCAACAGTGGGACGACAAGTTGGATTTCTCTCTCTCTCCCTCCGTCTTCAACATGTAATTTTCATGCATCTATCCACGAAAAGCTCTATTATGGATTACTCTTTGGTGTAACAGTAGCCCGAAATTATGCACGTGCAACCTTAACAAAAATTTTTTAATGTAAAAATATTACTCCCCATTTTCTATGAGTACATGAGGGCAATATAAACTATGATTCCCTGCACAACTCACAACTCCAAGAAGCAACGCACAACTCAAATGGAAACTGAGAGAAAGCAGGCTGCGGATTTAGCACTGAAGCATATAAAACAAAAGGGATGGTCAATGTGAAAATGATTTTTTCCAACTTTCATTGTTAGTCACCCAGTTTCTGAAATTCTTCTGAAACTTTGTGTGGGTTTCTTTTTAGCTCCTGGGACTTAACTGGAAAATAAACATCAAAACAGCTTCAGATTTTTTTTCAATAAGGTTTTATCTCGGTTTTTTTTTTTAAAAAAAAGCAATCTTGGCGCTGCAAATGAAGTCTGTCTCAAAGTCAAGGCCAAGACTCAGAGGCCTTGGTCAAGTCCTAGTTGGCCAGACTGTCTTGGGCATGGCTGGTCCCAGGCCACCGGGCATGCATGAGGGAGAAATCTCCGCTCTTTAAAAGTGTCTGCATTTTTTCATAATAAAAAAATACATCTGCGGCTTCCCTGGTGGCGCAGTGGTTGAGAGTCCACCTGCCGATGCAGGGGACACGGGTTCGTGCCCCAGTCCGGGAAGATCCCATGTGCCGCGGAGCGGCTGGGCCCGTGAGCCATGGCCACTGAGCCTGTGCGTCTGGAGCCTGTGCTCCACAACGGGAGAGGCCACAACAGTGAGAGGCCCGCGTACAGCAAAACAAAACAAAACAAAACAAAACAAAACAAAACAAAACAAAACATCTGGATGCCTTTTCTTTTATTCTTGGTCCATGTTAATGCTTTCAATTTTTCTATAATGAACACGTATTTAATATTGTTATTAAAATATTTTTAAAGTTCAAAAAGAATATTTATTAAATACAGAAAAATAGAAATCATTTTCTAAAGAATCCAAAGCCCCTTTATCTGAATCCAACCACTGTTAATATTTTGTTATCTTTACTTGCAGTCTTATTTCTGTGCAAAACTTTATTTACTGAAAAAGAAAAAGAAAGAAAAGAAACAAAAACAAAAAACAGGAACAGAAAAACTCAACACATATAGAACATTTTTTTCGTCTGTTAGTTTCACTTAGCATTGGGGTCATGGCATTATAACTTCTCTGTAAATGGTATTTTAATGTACTTGCGTATATAATTGTGTGGGTGCAACCCTAAATACATAGGCATTTCTCCACTCTTGGGAATTTAAATTATATACAGCTCTCTGCTATTTAAAATAATGGTGTGATTATAATTTCAATGCATAAGTCTTCTGTTTCTTCTATTTAAAGTCTTCTAGTGTTGCTTTAGAAAAAAATTTTTTGGCAAAGTTATAGACGTATATAGTTTGGAGAGTCATATAGTGCTGCAGGGATTGTTAAAAAACCAGCTTCCCCCCGCCTTTTCCCCTCATTTGCCTTGTCAAACGGCTAACAATATCTTTTAGCTAATTCTTTTGTCTACTTACTACCACTTCTGTAAATAACAGGTTTGAATGGAGACTTCTTGATTTTTCTGTTGTAGGCATTATCTGTTGAGTCTCTGCTATGGAAGATACAGATTTGTTTTGCTTTATTTTTGTTCTTCCTAGCCCTCCCCTCCCATGCACACTCTTCCCATACTCCCAATATGAATATATCATCATTCTGGCTAACTTAATATGTAGTATTGTTAAAAGAAAAATTTCCACAGACAATGTGCTGATCTAGTAGGCTTTTATTCAATGATTCATGAATTATGGCAGCATCCAATCTAGCAGATAGGAAGGAACTCTGCAGAGCTGTACAAGGTGAGAGATTTTTATGGACCAAAGTGAGCAGAACAAGGAAGTCACACTCGGCATTTGCTGATGGGTTATATGGCACCAAGGGAAGTGTTGGACCAGGTGAGGTATCTTGTGCAGAGCAGGCAAGCGCTGATTGGCTGACCTAGGCCTTCCTTTTCCGGGAGAGCCGAGCATAGAAACTTATTTAAATTTTGGCTTGCTGGCATGTGGCTTAGCATGAGTGACTCCATCTTGGGCCTAATCTGGTTACTTTAACAGTTTTGATTACTATGTCTATATAAATGCCATTCAAAGCTGAGCCATGTAGTATACAATGCTCACTTTTCCTTTCCTGCATAACTTTTTATTTTCTCAGAAGTTCTTAATTGTGTTGTTAAGTCCTTTGCTTGGTTTTCTATGTATTCACTGTTAATTCAAATCCAATGGTCTAAATCTTCTCTCAAAACATTCAGATGTATCAGGTTTGTATGAGTTGCATCTTCCCAAAGGTATGGCTCTTGAAGCCTTCCGACCTGCTCCCCTGTGGATTACACGGCCCTATGCCTGGTGCACAGCTGTCTCCTGGGACCACCCTTTGCCATCATCCAGGGACCTCTTCTCCTTTCTCCCATACTGGATCCCTTGTTTCCTATATCTCAGGTCTCCTTTATCTTGGTCTACGGTCCCCTTTTGGTAGAACATATCCTCCAATAGTGTCCTAAGACAGAGTCCTTGAAAATGAAAACTTCTGAAAATTTGGGTGTCTAAGATTGGTAGTTTGAATAGATATAGAACTGACTGATTGTTTGGATAGAGAATTGAAGGTGGGAAATAGTTTTCTTTCAGAAATTGGAAGTCACTCTCTACTGGCTTCTAATGTTGTTAAGAAATACAAGGCTGTTCTGACTCTTGACCCTTCATATGTGATCATCCGTCCCGCTCCCCAGCCTCCGGAAACTTGTAGGGTCTTTCCTTTGTCCCTAGAGCTCTGAACAGTCATCCATTGTAATGGGCACTCCAAAAGTTCTTCCAATGTAAACACTAATGTCCTTTCATTCTGGGAAATTTAATTTTGTTGTTGATGATTTCCTCCTGTGTGTGTGTGTCTGTCTGTCTGTGTATGTTTCTGTTTGTGTATCTGTGTGTGTGTGTCCATGTTTGTGTCTGTATCTGTGTTTGGGTATATGTGTCTGTGTCTCTATATATGCCTTTGTGTGTGTGCCTATGTCACTGTGTGGTGTCTGTGTGTCTGTCTATGTGTGTGTGTATCCTCTTTGGAAGTCTTATTATTCGATAAGACCTCCTGAACTAATTCTGTAATTAAATTTTTTCTCTCATTTTTAGTCTGACTTTTTGTTTGACTTCCTGGGAATTTTTCCAGTGGCCAAACCTGGGAAAATTTGGATCACCCAAATAAATGATAATAATAAATTATAACCGTTGAATAAAATAAGAATCTCCGAGTCCATATGTATTTATATAAATGTATTAATAAGTAAGTAGGAGGGAAGAAAAGGTTTTTTTACACTAGAATGCCAGCTAATAAATGTAAAAGGAATAATAAAATTTAAAAAATCACCATTTGGCAACCATCACAGTAATAATTGATTCAGGCAAGAGTCATCGGTGGATGCTAGAATTAGTGAGTGTGACTTTGATGAATACAGGACATTTACATAGTGTCAAA
This sequence comes from Monodon monoceros, assembly GCF_005190385.1. NCBI lineage: Eukaryota > Metazoa > Chordata > Mammalia > Artiodactyla > Monodontidae > Monodon > Monodon monoceros. The sequence continues at coordinate 39,744,526 of NW_021703779.1, forward strand.
GTATTTCCTCTCCAATTACAGAGTAAATGTACAGTGGAGAAATCTGGCAGACCTCACCTTAACCAAGTGAATGTCACCAAAAATGGGACAAACTGACCTCATGTATTTTCTGGTGGACTGCAATGAAGAGAGCACAGCATCACTTCTGAGGCATTCCTGCCCAAAATAAAAAAAACTAAACTGAGTCATGAGGGAACAACAGACAAATCCAGATTGATGGAAACTCTACAAAATAACCAGCCTTTCCTCTTTAAAGATGTCAAAGTGATGAAACACACAGGCTGAGAAACTGTTCCAGATTAAAGGAGACTAGAGACACATGCCAACTAAATGCAATATATGATCCAGAATTGATCCTGGGCCAGAAAAAAGTTTTTCTATGAAGGACATTATTGGAGAAATTGGCAAAATTTGAATAAGGCCTGTAGGTAGATAACAGTGTTGTATCAGTGTTAATCCCCTGATTTTCAGAATTGTGCTGTGGTTATTATGTAAGCCTTTATTTTATTTTTAGGATATAAACTCTGAAGCATTTAGGGGCACATCTGCAATTTACTCTAAAAGGGTTCAGAAAAAAATGGAGGAGAGGGGTGGTGGGGGAGAGAGAGAGAGAGAGAGATGGAGAGGGAGAAAATGATAAAGCAAACACAGGAAAAAATTTAACACTTGGGAATGTGAATACAGGATATATGGGAGTTATTTGTACTTTTCTTTCAACTTTTCTGAAAGCCTTAAATGATTTTAAAATAGTGTTAGAAAAAAATAGAAAGGAGTGAGGAACTAAAAAGATGACTGGATGCTCTGGACAGTCAGTGGGGTCTGCCAGCTGTGACCTTATGTGGCGGGGGTGGGAGGTGGTTGAGGGACTTCTGATGTTGGGATTTTTTAGCCTTTTCCCAGAAGGCTCACTTGTCAGTTCTCCTGCCTTGGGGGGAAGTGCACAGCCACTGTGCACACACGCGCTTAATCCCCCAGTTTCAGGGTGACCTGCTGCCCTAGTCTCTGTGCTGTCCCTGAAAACCCTTGGATTGACTCCCTCCAGGGAAGGAGCTTCCGATCTGTTGGATCTTGGAGGGCCATCACCTGGCCACTACCTGGCTGTGAAGGGTTGGAGGATGGGGGAAAACTGGCATCCAATTCCTTCTTAAAATAGCCTCACCCTTATTTCAGCCTTCTCCCTAATTTCTTGAGGGATCTAGAGCCATAAATTCTTCAACGTTTTGAGAGATTTTGTGATGTGAATTGGGATGGTTCTCAGCATCTTTTGTCGCTAGCTTAGGATTCAGTTCTTTTGGTCCTGCTAAGTTATTTGCTTTCCAGCTTTCAAAATTTTGTTTCTATTTTCTCCTCTCTCATTTTCCCATGTGGTAGTTTATACCTATTAAAAATTCCACTTACTCTCATTTTAGTAGGGGTTACAAGTGTTCAATCCATGATTTTTAACAGTCAGTCTGTGCATAACTCGCTCTGCATTCTTGATTACTTCCTTTGAATAGCGTCCCAGAAGTGAAATTATTGGGTAGAGTGTGCAATCCTTTTTGAGGCTCTTGATGAACATTGCCAGATTGCTTTTCGATAGGATTATATTTTCACCAAGTTTCCATGACTTGCCTCTTTTCCTGAAATTTTGCCTGCCTTGGGTAGGATTATTTTAAAAACACACACACACAAATGTGTTATTTTGACGAGGGAAATATTAACTCACATTTGGCACAATTCGCCCTAAAGAATGATTTTTTCAGAGAGAAGCTCCAGGTAGGGGCATGAGGTGGTAAGTTGGATTCAGCTAAATGGCTGGGGGCAGGTCGGGGGCGGGGTTTGGGTGAGGGTGTGTGAAGGGGGATTTCAACTCTCTACATGAGGCACCATGGTTTGTATGTAGAAAGGAAGGAATCAGAAGTGAGTGTGTGAGCCCCAAGTCTCTACTGCCTTCCAATGTGGTAGGGGTAACCCTGGTTCTAGTACAGGCATATTCACTCGGGCAAATTGAACAATGGAAATGGTGCAGTGGTTCTTCTACTCAATGAGCATCACCCTGGAGTGAGCCCTAGATGGCAGACCTGAATCTTAATTTTATTTATTTATTTTTTTTTTAAAGTTGAAGTTGAGTTGATTTACGGTGCTGTGCCAATCACTGCCATACAGCAAAGTGACTGAGTTATACACATCTGAATCTTCCTTTTAATCCAACTCAGTTTCCATGTGTTTTTCTTAGTCAGGGCCATCTTGTCACACATATAACGCTTTTGTGTTTTGTTTTATGTCTTTTGTTTTATATAGCACAGCTTCAATATGCAAGCCAGCTTCTTTACCTGGTGCTGAACAATTTCTGCTTCATGCACTGAGTTGCTTTTTTGACTTTTTATTTTGGAATAATTTTAATTAATTAATTTTTTAAAAAAATTAATTAATTTATTTTTGGCTGTGTTGGCTCTTCGTTGCTGCACGCGGGTTTTCTCTAGTTGCGGCGAGCAGGGGCTACTCTTCGATGCGGAGCACGGGCTCTAGGGTGCGTGGGCTCAGTGACTGCAGCACGCAGGCTCAGTAGTTGTGGCTCGCAGGCTCTAGAGCGCAGGCTCAGTAGCTGTGGTGCACGGGTTTTTAGTTGCTCTGTGGCATGTGGGATCTTCCATAAAATACTATGTACTGATCTAATAGATCTTATTGGAATTTCAACAGTTGTCCCACTGAGAAAGAGAAACGTGGACCATTGTAGCTGGGAACCGGCCTGGCATCGTCAGGCCTTCCTCTTGGTGTTGCTCAGAGCTGGCCTGGGCCTCACAGCTGGGCCTTTGTGTTCTCCTTGAACCTAAACAATTTCTCAGATCACTAACATTAAACAAGACCACTCTGTGACCACGATGAACCAAGACAAAAGAAGTCTACTAAGGTCTGAACACAAACAACGACATGAACATTGTTTAAACAAAAATGACCAAACATCCCCCTATCCTGGCTACTGTGAGTGACTGCTGCTTTCCTAACTATGGCATTACCTTGCTTCATTCCTCCTGCTTTATAGATAAGATCTATTGAGATGTGCAATCATGGATTTACCCCTCTTCCTGATAGCATTCAATCTAGAGCAAAGCCCTGCTTCCTTGAACCCTCCCCCAAATCACCTAAAGAGCCCAAATCTTCTACAAAGTCCTTTCTAACCCCCTCTTACTGAGACACCTCATGTTGCTCCATGATGTGCACTCTCCCTTGTTTTGATGAGCAATAACTCCATCTTGTCCAACTACAGCAGTGTTGCTGGTGAGTTTGGGCTGGTGGGTATCGACACCACTGATATCCTTTTTCTGCTCCAGGATCCAACTGAAGACCCCACATTGTATGTAGTTCTCATGTCTCCTTAGGCTCCTCCAATCTGTGACAATTCCTTAGTCTTTCTTGGTCTCTCATGGCTAGTGGTAGGTTGTCCCTCAATATGTCTGATGTTATCTCATGATTCAATTGAGGTTTGGCCTTTGGGGCAAGAGTACCACCAAAGTGATGCGGTGCCCCTCTCAGTGCATCATATCAGAGGATACCTGATGTCTATGTGACTTATGACTAGTGATGTTGACCTTGATCACTTGGTAGAAGTTGTGTCTGCCAGGTGTCTTCAGCATAAATTTACTATTTTTCCCTTTGTGATTATGAGTGTGTTGTGGCGAGATAACTTTGAGACGATGCAAACATCCTGCTTCTCATACTATGATCTACTAGTTTTAGCCTCACTGGTGATACCTGCCTGCAAGAATTATTACTGTGGTGTTTGCCAAGTGGTAATTTTCCATTCCCATCATTTCTTCTACACTTATTAATTAGAATTCTACCATAAGGAAGAGCTCTTGCCTCCTCCATTTCTTTACTTATCTGTTTATTTATTTATATCAGTATGGTCTCGTAAGAATTGATTTTATTCTATGTGTTATTACTACCATTATTTATTTGATATACAAATTGTCCCAAAGTTGCCTCCTGGGAGCCCCTTCCTTTCTGGCAACACAAGAGTATTCCAGGCTCATCTTGTACTTTCCCTGTCTAGTCTTGGAATCAGCCATTTCTCCAAAGAGCTCCGGTTTCTTTTACTGAAGAAACCAAGACCCAGGCACTAGGTACTGGGGTGTCACTGCTTATAGACCCTCTCAGAGACAGAGCTAAGAAATATATTTCTGTACACTCACATCTTAGTGATGTGAGTGGTGGGATGGAAACATACACCCGGATGAGTTGATGAGCTCCAAGACTGACCAAGTCCACCAGTGTGCACCTGGACAAACTCCTCTTTTGAGCACGAAGTGCTATTTGGGCATTTTGCCAATTGGTTCTGATGTCTGTCTGCCATTGAGGACCGTTTGTGAGCACTGACTGCTATTTGGGCAATGTGCATACATATGAGAAATCCTTAGAGAGTGTCATACAGAGTGAAGTAAGTCAGAAAGAGAAAAGCAAATATCGTGTAATAACGCATATATGTGGAATCTAGAAAAATGGTATAGATGATCTTAGTTGCAAAGCAGAAATAGAGACACAGACGTAGAGAACAAATGTATGGATACCAAGGGGGAAGGGGTGGGATGGGAGGAATTGGGAGACTGGGATTGAAACATATACATTATTGGTACCGTGTATAAAATAGACAACTGAGCGGAACATGCTGTATAGCACAGGGAGCTCACCTAGTGCCCTGTGATAACCTAAATGGGAGGGAAGTCCAAAAGGGAGGGGATATCTGTATGTGTATAGCTGAATCATGTTGCTGTACAGTAGAAACTAACACAGTGTTGTAAAGCAGCTATACTCCAATAAAAATTAAAAGAAAAAGAAAGCCTGAGTTCATAGTGATACCTCCAGTTCCAGTCTAACATCAGACTTCAAAATTGGAAGGAACACAAAATTCCCTCTTTCTTGACTTGTAACTCCTTTCTCGAGCCATGAGAAGCCCGTCTCTCACCATCCACAACATATTTACCTACATGCTCAAAACTTAGTTTCGGAATTGCTAACCCAGATCTTCATGAGAAAAATATTTACTGACTAGAGCACAGATTTTGTGGATGGTTCTTTTTTCCTCTCTCTTTTTAAATTGAGGTAAAATTCACATACCATAAAATTAACCATTTTAAAGTGTATGTACACTTCTTGTTGTTTTTCGTCTTATACTATGTAGTCAAAAGGCTTAGCTTGCAAGTTACTTAAGTTAGTTCCTCTGTGTAGTTATTTTATTCATTTGTAATACAGTTGGGTCCATCTGTTATTCTTTGTATTTCATTTTAGCTCAACCCACCTCCTGGTTGATCTTAACTATTTATTTGTGGGTTGTGTGAGGTATTCCCATGATTCTAAGAGTCAGAGTTATACAAAAAGGCATGCTCAGAAAAGTTTCACTCCCCCCTCATCCCTGCTGCCCCACTCCCATTCCTCTCTTCTTTCCACTGCATTGACACCCACCCCCTGTAGGGAACCAATCTCATTAGCTTCTGGTTTATTCTTTATTTATTTTTTATTTTATTATTTTATTTTTTGTGGTACGCGGGCCTCTCACTGCTGTGGCCTCTCCCGTTGAGGAGTACAGGCTCCGGACGCGCAGGCTCAGCGGCCATGGCTCACAGGCCTAGCCGCTCCGCGGCATGTGGGATCTTCCCGGACTGGGGCACGAACCCGCGTCCCCTGCATCGGCAGGCGGACTCTCAACCACTGCGCCACCAGGGAAGCCCCCTGGTTTATTCTTTAGATCTATGTATCTATACACCCACACATGCATACACACACACACATACATATGTGTGTATGTGTGTATATCTTTTTTTGCATCACAGGTGAACGGATACATAAGTGTTTTCTTATATCTTCTTCTTTCTTACATGAAAGGTAGCATCCTATAAATAACCTTGTGAGCTTTTTTTCCCCTCACGTCATGCTATATCTTGCAAATCATCCCATGTCAGTTCCTAGAGACCTTCCTTATTCATTTGTAGAACTGCATAGCACTCCTTTGTGTGGATGTACTGCAGTTTATTCAACCACTCTCCCATGTACGGGCACTGAAGCTGTTTTCTGTATTTGCAATGACAAACAACGCTGCAATCAATAACTTTGACGTACTAATTTTGGTGAGAGAGGCTGGCACAGGATCTGAAAGCAGACGAGTCTGCTTCCGGAGCCGCTGATCCCTCTGCGCTGCCACAGGCAGCTCAGACCTGAGATGATGCCCTGCTCACCCTAGTGGGCTGGGGGTGCTCTCTCTCCTTGTCTGCTTCTACAAAGAGCTCCAATGGGCGGGTCACTGGTTGCTCAGCTCCCCTTTGCTGGCCTATTCCTCTAAGTTGCCTTCTTAGAGGGTCATTACATCTGCAAATCAGGGCCCTCAGCCTGGGTGTTGACCATCCTGCACAGTCCGCAGATGCAACCATTTTTTAAAAATGACGTGAAGAGCTGCAGACCGATCTGACTATACTTGTGTGCACGTGAGCTCAGCTGTGTCAATATATGTGAGCAACAGGCCTGAAGTGGGCAGGAAAGCCACATCACCACACACAGGCAGTGAGCTGTGAGCTTTCAATGGGCCAAGAGGGATACTTGAACCTCTCGGATACTAAGCGCCGGTGGACTTCCCAACGTTACCTGCTCAAGGAGGATTCCCTCCTGAGCCTGGTGGAGACCTAGGCTGTGAAGGCAAGTGTAGTGGCTGCCCGGCTGCCATTCATGATCATCCCAGAGTCTGGAGAGCGGGAGGGAAGAAAAATGGCCCCAGTCAGACTGTCCGGCAGCCTGCGGCATCCTGGTGGTTCCTTTGGTCTGGAGCAGAGCTTTGGGACAGAGATCAGCGTCCCTCCGGAGAGGCTGCAGCACTCACCTTGGCTGTGTGAGGAGCCCTTTCTGCCAGGAAGCCCTCTGCTCTTGCCCTACATTTACCATTAAATATAGAGTGCCCGTATGTGCCAGGCTCTTGAGAAACAGTGTATTATTTAAATAGGATAATAACCCTGCAAGGGTAAATCTTTTTCTCATCTTTTTATGAGTGAGGAAAGAGAGACTCAGAGAGGTTAAGCAGCTTGCCCAAGGTTACACAGTAACCAGCAGTCATGATTTGAAGCCAGGTCTGTCTGATTCCAGGGCTCTAGACCTTTTCAAAATGAATACAAATCCAACAAAGTATTTATTTTAGCTCTAGAGGAAACATTCAGGCTCATGCAATCACTTATAGGCAGAAGTTAGATGCTACAGGGGAGAACTAGGAAAGCAGGAGACCTAAAAATTGTCACTTTGAGCAAATCGCTTGAATCAGTTTCCTTGTTTGAAAAGTAGGACTTGCCCGCAGGGCTGTGGGGACGCCGAGCTGATAGCTGAAGCCAATGGAGTCTGTTCTCCTACGTCAGTTCCTTTGCCATGACGGTTATTAAATATTTTATATCACCTCTGGCTCCACAGCTACTCCCCTTGGTTGTGGAGATCAAGTGAGACCCCAGTAAACCCCAAGAACCCTCTACACAGAGGTTAATTAGTATTCTCAGGCACCCAGGGCTGGCTTCGTGGGCATCAACGTACAGTCGTACGGGGCCTGCACTTAGGTTAACACTCTGCTGGCCCCATCTTGCAATTCTCAGCGACAGGAGGCCCCATGTTTTCATTTTGCAGGGGTTCCCACAAATTATGCAGCCGGTCCTGCAGGCAGAAAGACAGTGGCTGGCAAAACGCAGAAAAAATAATGCCTCCAATCAGATTCCAGGGGGATGAGAACATAGTACGATGGCTAGGTCTCTTGAGTGTTGACTCACTTGTCTCCTGGCTGTTGAGGGAAAAGAGCTGTTCTCGAGGACGTGGCTGCGACTTGTATATGTTCAACATGGTGTCTTTGTCCGTTTGGGCTGCTGTAACAATACCACAGACTGGGTGGCTTATAAGCAGCAATTATTTCTCACAGTTCCGGTGGTCAGGAAGTCCAAAATCATGGGGCTGGCAGACTCAGTGTCTGGAGAGAGCAAGCTTCTTGGTTCATAGCCAGGACCTTCTTGCTGTGTCCTCACATGGCAGAAGGAGTGAGGGAGCTGTCTGGGGTCTCTTTTATGAGGGCATTCATGAGGGCTCCACCCCCATGACCTCCAAATACCATCACATTGGGGGTTAGGATCTCAGCCTATGAATTTTTGCGGGGGACACAATAAATCAGTCTAGAGCACATGGTGTATGCAGAGCACAGAAGAAAAAGGATTGAAGAACACAGTCATTATTCTCAGCAAGAATATTTTCTGAGCACGTGCTCTGTGCCTAGCCCTGTGCTGGTTGCTACGGGGAACACAAAGAGCTCTGTGCCACTAGCATCTTCAGGGAGCTCCCAGCTGGATGGGAAGGCGGAGCACAGATGTCTCTGGAATACCCTTGAGGTTAGCCTCAAATGGGTGCGGGCCTGGGGTTCAGGGGTACAGAGGTAGGATTCAGAAAAGGCTTGCCGGGAGCTGGGCTGTCAGGAAAAGCTTTGGGCCAAGGTAGGACTCAGGGTCTTAAATGATGCTCAGGACTTAGTCCGTGGAGAAACGGAACCGTCCAAGCCCCAGCCCTGGTTATGGACGCATAACACACTCCTTACTGGTGGGTCTGGCTTTTGAATCCATCACAATAGACTGGAGCTGGGGAGCATTGCAAGTTGGGTTCTCTGGAAGCAGACACTAAGAGTTCGGGGTATGTGTTTGTTTCCTGTGGCTGCTATAACAAATGACTCCACAGTGAGGGCTTAAAACGATAGAAATTTATCCTCTCCGAGTTCGGAAGGCCAGAAGTCTAAGATCAATTTCACTGGGCTCAAAAAGCAAGGTGTTGGGAAGGGTGGTCAATCCTCGCTCTCCAGACCAAGCCAGGAAGCAACTGTCTCAAAGACTCTTAGGCAGCCCAAGCCTGCCCTCCCAGAAGCTTGGCCTGGCATCCTCACTGTTACAGTTGCCCCAGAGGTAGTGCCCGGAGCAGTCAAAAAGGAACTCCCAACCGCACCGCAGTGTACCACCAAACAGGACTTTCCTTGGCTACTCTTTAAATGTGAGTGGAGGGACCAGAATTGGGCAGGACAGAGGCTGAAGGGGAAGGCAAGAGGAGCCTGGACGGGTAGCAGGAGTTCTGGAACTATCCCAGCAAGTCACTCTTCCTCCCTGGGCCTCCGTTTCCCCGTCTGCAGCGTGAAGCCTATTAAGCCAGGCACTCTGACCTTAAAGGTGGTGATTCAGAGGTAGAAAAGAGGAAGCCGACTGAGAGGTGCCTGGGGGGGTGGAGGGCTGGCAGGGAGGCTGGGCAAAGGTCCAAGGAAGCCCCACTAATGTTTGAGGGGCCCAGGCAGGAGTATACACGGAGACCCACATACCACGTGGCTAAACATTTTAAAGATATAAAGCAAACTGCTGAATAAAATATATTCCGTTGGCTGACCTTGAAAAACTATTTTTAGAATGACCTGTAAGGCCAAGTTTGAATGAAAATTCTCAGACTACTTAAGAGTCCTGCCCTGGAGGCCACGGTGTGGAGACAGCTGGCCCTGGTTCCCGGCTGTGGCTACAATGAGAATCTTCGAACTCACAGACCTTCTGCTCCAGGGAGCAGAACTGGCTAAGCGCCCTGCACTGTGCTTTGAAATCCATCTTTGCAGTTGGGCTGAGGCCACGCTTCCCACGGGCTGTTCCCTGCCACAGGAATATAAGGGCTCTCCATTCTTGCGAAGCTCCTCTGATGGCTGGCTTTGCCTCGAGGACACCCTGACGGTCTCGCTGAAGCTTCTTTCGGTTGTGCAGATGGCAGTCTGGGATGCCCCAACCTGACCTTCTTGCCCTCGCTTGGGGGAGGGAGAGGTCAACCTTACAGCCCAGCCTGATGGCTCTCCCAGCCTTCTCCGGCTCCCTCCTCCTTTCCTCCCGCCCCCCCCCCCCCCCCCCCCGGCATCTTCCTTAATATTGATACAATCCTTGCCCATTTAATCCTGTCTTGACACCTGGTTCTCTGAGGACCTGGACAAACACATTGGCCCCCAGCCCAGCCCTCTTCTCTTCTTACCCCTGGCTCCTTCCCACACCATGAAGTGCCTCTCTGGACACTTCTGGGACAGAAGGGGCTTCTGTCCACGTGTCCCCTTGTCCTGCAGTCTCCTCACCCTGTGGCAGTGCGGGGAGTGTAGCAGGAGGGCTAGGGCAGGGGTACAGTCTTCCCTCCGTGCCAGCCTTTTGACCTCCACGGCTCTGTCACATTTGCCCTGACCGTGCATGCTTCTGGAACATTCTTTTTAACCACCTGGGCTGGGGGGAGGGAGCACGTGTCCCTGGCCCTTCATATCTCTGTGTTTTTGCACTAACTCAAGAGTCTGGTAGAGAAGAGAGAAAAATGAGGCTCAAAGAGGCCGAGTGAGCGTCCACAACTGGTTCTTCCGATGCCCACCCTTGGGCTCTTCCACGATGACCCAGCCAGTGGGGGTAATCATGCCACCCGATGGCATGACTGCCCTCTGATGTTTGGCATGTTCCTTTCTCCCTGGGAAACAAAGGTACCTTTCTCCCAGTGTCTAAAAGGGAGCAGCTTCTTTCAACCGTGCAGCAAGCGAGCGGGCAGCGGAAGTTCCAAGGATGTGGTCCCCGGAGGCCAGCAAGGCTCCAGCCCCTCAGAACTTATCATCATACTTGCAGTCTGGGTAGCGGTAGGCAAATCTGGGGTCACAGGTTCTCAGGGGCCTCAAGATGTTCTTCAGCCGGCTGGCAGCTTGGAGGACCTCGGGGTCTGGCCGGGTTCCCTCCCCACAGCGAGCGAGCTCGGCGTCTATCTCCTCCTGCACCGGGGACGGGAATTTGGCCTGGAGAAGTGGGGGCAGCACCTGGCCACACACCAGCACCAGGCTCTGCTTCTCAGGGATGGTGTCGCAGGAGGGCAGCTCGGTTTGGCAGCCAGAGACCAGGCAGCTGAAGATGTCTTTATTCTCTCCTGCCCTGGAGGCCGCTTGGCTGCCTACAAGAGAATGGAAGACATCACACACCCTACAACCTGTTCTCCTTGTGGGAAGGCGTCACTAATGAGAATTGCTGGGCAAAGTGGTTCAGACTCCTAGCATCTCCTGTCACCAGGAGATTTAGGGCTCAGGGACACGATGGCATCCGTTGAGACCCTGGGGGGAACTCTCTTGGCTACAATAAGGTGAGGCCTGGGACTTCCCTGGCGGTCCAGTGGTTAAGACTCTGTGCTTCCACTGCAGGGGGCATGGATTTGATCCCTCGTCGGGGAAGTAAGAGCCTGCATGCCACCCAAAAAATAAAAAAAAGATGAGGCCTGGGGATGGAAAACGCACTTCTTCCTACCAGAACTTGGGCTTCTAATTGCAAGGCTCTCATGCATATCGTGATTCTCCCATTATTATGACTGAATTAGGGAGCTCAGGAAATTCCTAGGGCCGGTTTCATGTGCCCTCTTTAAACACAAAGTTGGGAGAAAGAACAGGTAATCCAGAATATGCCTTCAGTGGGTTGTAGGGGGACTGCTATTCAGCGGTTCACATATCCCGAATATTCTGGTATCAGCCCCACTTCTTCTCATTTGATTCTTCTTGATAAAGGCAAATCAGGACATGAGTAAGCGTGGTTTAATTGGTCTATCTGTGTAGGCCTTCTCATATAAACAAAATCAGAAATTGGAAATTAAAATCCTCTGTCCTACTATTGGGCTCAGAATATCTAGTCACCATTACAGACTGCGATGTTCAAAGGGTTCTAGAACCCTGGATGAGCCTGTGCACATCATCAAAAACACGATTCACTCATACACCTCATTCGGTGCCATGTTTTTCAATTTGAAAACTTTATAAAAAGCAAAGGTGCCCAAATGGATTGCGAAATGTACCACTGAATCAGCCAGATAGTTCAGACAGAGCATCTGATGAGAAAGGCTCTGAGGGGGAGATGTATGTCCCCACGCCACACAGACCCAATCAGACAATGGCAGTGCCCTCAGAGGGTGAAGCTGGGGCCATAGCACAGTGCAGGTCTCCTCCTCCTGTACTGACAAGGTCAAGTCCGGTTCCCCTTTGGAGCTGGAGCAGAGACTTAAAACGGGGAGAGGGACTCTCTCCCGTCCCAAACTTGGGCTGCTCTCACTATGACACAGGGAGACAGGCGAGGCCCAGTGGTGTGAGCCACACCCCACCCCCAGGCCCCATTGTCACCCCTCCCTAGCGCCTGTCACCCTGGCTTCCCCTCTGACAGCTGCTCAGCCAGGCCCATGCTGGGTACCTTCCTGCCTGTCGATGACGCCCAGTGCGCTGGCATCCCGGATGAACAGATGCCCATTGTTGAAGATGCCAAACATGTCCACATCCACGTGGGTGAAGTAGAAGAAGTAGTTCAAATCGTTGCTTCTCAGAGACTCCAGGACACCCAGGAGCTGGTAGGCCAGGTCGGCCGCCTGGTCTGCGGGTGCACCATAGAATTCCTGCAGCGGGCTGGTGCTAGTGCTGACCAGAAATCTGCCGCAGGAGCCCAGGTACCTGGGCAGTGGCCATCCCTCGGCGCCCGGGAAGATCTGCCAAGCGAGAGGAGGAGGCATTAGAGGATTAGAGAGAAAAACCTCCTGAGACAGTTCCCTCCCTCTCTCTCTCTCCCCCTCCCTCCCTCCCTCCCTCTCTTTCTCTCATTCTCTCTCTCTCTCTCTCTCCAAGAGCAGACAGAAAGATCAGCCTTACTCAGGTACCCAACGTCTCAAGACACGTCAGCAAAGCATCCCTTAACCTTGTTTATACCTCTTGGAACATGGCAATACCTTGCTCCCCCCCGTCCCTCCCCCCACCACTTTTTTATTCCGTTGTTGATGGAGGGATTCAGAAAAGGGAGCTCTTCTTTCCATATTGTAGATTGCATTTCAACAAAGTTGCCCCAAGCGAGGTAAGAGAATGCCGATGCCCTTGCTACAATTTTAGAGGGTATTCAGGCTTCAGGGAAATGTGTTTATTTGAAGAGTTGTATAGTTGAAAAAATATGACTAGCATTTCAGATTTTACAGACATCAAGGCTTAGGAAGAGGTTATGGGGGAAAAAAAAGAGGGTCAACTTAAGGCTGATTTAAAGAAAATATTTTAAAAAATAACAGTGCAGGCAGTAGGTTCTGGGATAGGGCAAAAATTATGAAGGTGACCCTTGGGTGACTCAAGTTTTGGGAACTGCTGCACTGGTCCTGGGCATGGTCCTGGGCAAATCTGCCTGGTTGGGGTAATTACACACTCACAGAGATTCCCCAACTGACTGGAACGTTCTGACAGCCTAACACTGGTCTAGGGAAGCACACAGCTCTACCCAGTTTCCTCTGTCTCCTTGTAAGAGCTCCAGGAGTTTTGGATTAACATATACACACTATTATATATAAAATAGATAAACAACAAGGACCTATGGTATAGCACAGGGAACTCTACTGAATATTTTGTAATAACCTATAAGGGAAAAGGATCTGAAAAGAATATATATATATATATATATATAAAACTGAACCACTTTGCTGTATACTTGAAACTAACACAATATTGTAAATTAACTATATCTCAATTAAAAAAAAAGAGTGGAGGGAATATCCTAGCTTTTTTTTTTTTTGACTATTTACTGAGGCAGCTATATCTAGAATGGTGTTTCTTTATGGGAGAAATGACAGAAACTATAAATATTAACACTTTTTTCCCTCATTTTCCTTCTTAAAAAAACAAAGTCATCCCCCTTTCTGATGATTTTCTGTGGCCTTCTGCCATTTTAACCCACTCACCATGTTGTGAAGAACCTTTTCTTGTCCCCCCCCACCCCCCGCCCACTGGGCCCTCTCCACTGTGTGCCATGCAGAGAGGCCCCTGGCCCCCTGCCGATGTCTAAATGTGCGGCCACGAGTCATCCCTGGGTTGGGGGCAGATCGACGCCATGCCCTTCCTGGGCGGAGCTCAGGGTGGATGGAGACTCCCAGCCCAGACCTCTCAGGAGCCAGGGCTGGAAGCAGCCAGGTCACCTGCCTTGGCCACTAGGTGTAGGACAATTGGAGAAGAAGGCCTCTGAGCGTGAAGGAAAACCAGCAATTCCTTCTTCTCCTCTAGGATTTCAAATGCCAACGTTAGTAGGCAGCTTTTAGCAGGAAGAGCTTGGACCCTGAAGTCAGACAGCTCTGGGTTTGGGTTCCATTGCTGACACTGGCTAAGGGACTGTGGCCAAGTCACTTCACAGCTCTGGGCTCCACTTACCTCATCTGGAAGAGGGGACAATAATAATATTCCTGTGGGGTTGTTGAGTTGTGAGCATTAAATGAGATAATGATGTAAAACATTTAACACAGTGCCTGGCACATAGCTAGTGCTCAAGAAATGAGTTGTTATTATGTACTCAGCCATCATGCCTTTGGCCAATAATATATAGTTAATATATTATATATAAAAATAATATGGGGCTTCGCTGGTGGCGCAGTGGTTGAGAGTCCGCCTGCTGATGCAGGGGACATGGGTTCGTGCCCCGGTCCGGGAGGATCCCACATGCCGCGGAGCGGCTGGGCCCGTGAGCCATGGCCGCTGAGCCTGCGCGTCCGGAGCCTGTGCTCCGCGACGGGAGAGGCCACAACAGTGAGAGGCCCGCGTAACGCAAAAAAAAAAAAAAAAAAAAAAAAGTAATTATATATTATATAATATGTCATAAATAATTTTAATAATATAACTAATTAGAATTAAATATATTATAAATTAGAACAAAATAATATAGTATAAATAATATTAAAATAACAATTATATTATAAATAATTATATTTATTTATAAATAATCATATAATAACTAATATAATTATTAATTAGAATGATTAATATTAACATAATACTACAAATAATTAAAATATAATCTCGATATAATTATTATAGTTATTAAAGTCGATATAATATTATAAATAATTATAATTAATAACAATACTAATTATTATTAATGTTGTGGGGCTTCCTCCTCCTCCACCCCCTCCTCTTCCTGCACCTTCTCCTTCGCCTCTTTCTCCTCCCTCTCTTCCTCTCCCGCCCCCTCTTTTTTTTTTTTTTTTTTGCTGTACGTGGGCCTCTCACTGTTGTGGTCTCTCCCGTCGCGGAGCACAGGCTCCGGACGCGCAGGCTCAGCGGCCATGGCTCACGGGCCCAGCCGCTCCGCGGCATGTGGAATCTTCCCGGACTGGGGCACGAACCCGTGTCCCCTTCATCGGAAGGTGGACTCCCAACCACTGCGCCACCAGGGAAGGGAAGCCCCTCGTACTGATCTTTGAGACACCTGGTCAAAGTCGCCCTCCCCCACAAAGCCCTTCTGGGCTGCCTCTGGCCGTGAAAGTGGCCATTCCCCACCGCCCCTCCACCCCAGCTCCCACACCTCTTTCCTCTGCAGCAACCACAGCACTTCCCCACTGCAGAAGCCAACACATATTTACTAAATGCCACAAAGGTACTAATGTGGGCTGGTGGCCCCAAGGTGTGCAGTGATGGCAGAGACAGCTCAACCCAGGGCCTGCTCCCTCGGAGCCGGAAGTGAACCCGCTCCCTGGACGGGCTTTCCAGGGCCGGGGGTCCCTGCATACCTGTAGGAGGATGGGATGGGCGTTGACAGCTAGCGTGTAGAGGAGACGCAGCTTGTCGCGGTCCGTGAAGTGGTCCATGAAGATGCTGCCAGCGTCGGCCACCTCCGCGTAGCGCCGGACCACGCGATCCAGGAGTCGCTGTGACGGGCAGCGCAAGAGGGGGCTGGGCAGGCCCTGCAGCAGGTGGGAGAGATTCCGGGAGGAGGAAAGTGTGCTGAGTGCTCGTGGGCGCCGGCAGGACCAGCACGGGCAGGCCCTGCTATTGGGGGAGATTGCTGGGTTGCGGGGGACCAAGTAGGCCCTGAGGGGGTCTGGGGGGGTTATGGAGCAGAGTACCCCTGGGGGGCGTGGTGGGAGGGCCCTGGGCAGGCTATGTGAGGGAGGGCGGGAGTCGAGAAGGGACTGAGCGGTCCTGGGGTCAGGGGAGGCGGGCACTGGGCAGGCAGTGCATCCCTAGCAAGCAGCTGGAGCCTTGGAGACCCTGTGTCTCCACCCGCATTTTGCAACTGAGGAACTGGAAGTCTGCAGAGTGTAGGTAGGTATTGGAAGGGCTGGATTCAGGATTTGAACCTGATATGAACTGCATGTTTGCCCTCCCCACACCCCACCACATTCATATGTTGAAACCCTAATCCCCAGTGTGATGGTATTAGGAGGTGGGGCCTTTGGGAGGTCACTTGGTCATGAGAGATTAAGCGAGTTCCCCAAGTCACACATACCTAGTATTTGTACTAAGACAGTACACCAGGTGAGAAGCAGGTAGGTGGAGCCAGGTAGGACCTGCATCCTTATCTTTACTGGGGTTGTAACCCTGTAGCTGGGTGAGCTCAGAGCACTCATTCATTCATTCACCCACCAACATTTGCAGGGAGTCTACCAAGGACCAGACTGTATTTGAGGCACTGCAGATGCAAAGGGGACCACAGTCGACACTGCCCTCCCAGGCCTGTCGGGCGGGGGAGACCATCAAATGCCCAGCAGTTACGACGTGGTGCAGAGGGAGCTATGACTGGTGTGAAGTCAGGGAGATATGGGAGCCCACAGGAGCAGGGCCACACCAGAACTTTTGGAGGCGCTGGCACCTCCAAAATCCTTTGCCTTCATGGGCCCCTTCCTCCATAAAAAATATTTAAAATGATATTTTACAACTGCACTGGTACAAATGCCTTAATATTATATATTCAAACATGTTCTTGGATCTAAAATATCGAGTTTTTCTTCTGATTTTAAAAGAAATCAAAACATATTTGTGGGCCCCTCAAAGGCTTCTTGGAAGACAGTGAAGTCTAAGTGGAGGCCTGAAGCAAGGGTAGAGTTAGCGTGCAAAGAGGGTGGGAGGGTATCTGTGCAGAGGCAACAAGCTGTACAAAAACCTCAGTGACGCATATGACTGCCCAGAATAAAGATTCCATTCTCAGCTTCCTTTGCAGCTAGGTGTGGTAACGTGACTAAGTGCTGGTCAATGAGATATAAGTAGAAATTTCTGAGAAAGGTCCTTAAAGGGAGCGGGTGTATCCTTCTTTACTCCTTCTTCCTTCCTGACTGGAATGTGGAAGTGATGGCTGGTGCTTGGGCAGCCATCTTGGACCAGGGCATGCTAAGGGTTGTGGAGCAGAAAAATGAAAGTAGCCTGGATCTCTGACAATCCCAGAGCCACTATATCAGCCCTGGACAGCTATGTATCAGTTTTTTTTATGTAAAAGAAAAGTATATTTTGATCTTGTTTAAGCCACTGTTACTTGGATTTTTTGTCACATGCAGCTGAGTCTAATCCTAAATATCACAGAAGAAAAGAATGGAGGCAGGAAGATCAGTTAAGAAGATGCAATGGTCCAGGTGTGAGATGAGAGAATGAAAAGATTTGAGGGTAGTAGAATCTACAAGTCTTGGTGATCGGCTGAATGGGGGAGGGGGCCAAGGAAAAAGGAGGTGTCAGAGCTAGTACCCAACATGAGGGTGGACACCAGAGGTATCATTTGTGGAGGTGATTTTAAAACACGTTCACAAACTCTTTGACACTCCTCCCATCGAGGGTGGAGTCTAATTCCCTTCCCCTAGAGTATGGACTGGCTTTGGTGACTCTAGTGACTGGAATGCTTATGGGAGTGATGCTGTATGACTTCTGAGCCTTGGCCATGAAAGGAGATACAGCTTCTACTTGGCTCTCTCTTATACCCAGCCACCATGCTGTAAAGAAACCCAGGCTACATGGAGAGAAAGCAAGACCCTTAGCTCTCACCCAGCTGAGTGCCTAGTTGACAGTCAACCTCCAACTTGCCAGACACATGACTTGGCCATTTTGGGAATGGGTCCTCCAGTGCTGTATTGAACCACCCCAGCTGATGCCATGTGGAGCCTCGTGAGCCTTCCTACCAAGCCCTGCCCAAATTGAATATTTGTGGGCAAAACTGATGATTCCTGTTGTTTTAAGCCCCTGGTTTTGAAGTGGTTTGTTACTCAGCAATAAATAACTGGTATATTTGCTGAGAAGGTTCTGGGCCATCTCTAGAACTATAGCTGGAAGAGGCTCTAAACCCATCTGGTACCCCAATCTCCCTTTATGGTGGAGGCAGCTGCTTCCCAAGGTCCCACTCACAGAGTGGGGCTGCATCTACTCCTGTTTGGTTTGTGCTGACCAAGTGCAAGCCCACAGTGATATTGGACAATGGCAAACAGAATTAGGAAACCAAACATTTCCAATAAAATAACGATTCATTATTTTATTGGAAATACACACTTTCTGGGGATTGCCCATTGCTTTGGAGTTTCCAAATCACTACTCCCTTCTCTATACATGGGCAACAGGGCTAACTCACCATCTTCCAATGAAAGACAAAAGGAAAACCAAACACTGGCCTTCTGTTGCCCCTCCCCCTCTCATGCCCGGTTTCCTCATCCTTGCATTTCCTGTCTGGTGCCATCCCTAGGGAACCAGCCAGTGGGTCAAGGTCTTCACGGTGTGGTGCAAGTGACCCGGCTTTTGCTCTGCTGCACTGTCACCTCGCAGGGGTCTTCAGTGCACGGTGGTACTGAGAGAGATTGTCACGCTTCTCCACCTCAATCTCTAATAGTTTATAAAATAGTCAATGAAATTTAATGGGTACATCATTGTGATGGTCAGTTTTATGTGTCAACTTGGCTAGGCTATGGTGCCCAGTTGTTCAATCAAACACTAATCTAGGTGTTGCTGTGAAGGTATTTTGTAGAGATGGTTAACATCTACAGTCAGTTGACTTAGTAAAGGAGATTATCTTTGATAATGTGGATGGGCCCGATCCAAGAAGTTGAAAGGCCTTAAGAGCAAAACTAAGGTTTCCCTGAGGAGGAAGAAATTCCACCTGTGGACTATAACATCAGGTCCTGCACAAGGTTCTCCAGCCTGCTGGCCTGTCCTATGGATTTTGGACTTGCCAGTCCCCCAATCTCATAAGCCAATTCCTTGAAATGAATCTGTTTTATATATATATATACACATATGTACACACATACATATATATCATATAATATTATATGTTATATATAATTATATTGCATATTATTATTTTATATAAAATTTATTATATTAACATTTATACTATATTTATTAATGTTGGTTAATAAATTATTAATATTGTATATTTTGTGTAATATATTACCATAATACCATATGTACATTACATATGTATAATATATACACACACACACACTGGTGCCAAGGGAAAAGCACTTGTTCTGTGCGGAAACAACAGCAACTGAGATGGAAATCTAGATTTGCTTTCACTTTTGAAGCTTCTAGTGAAATCTGAGTACATGAGAAGTAACTTCCCCAATGAACTGTTTGACCTTCGGTTGGCTTTTATCCACATCCTGTCATGTGTTTTCTCAAAAAAGTCACCAGCAATCAGCGGTGTCCCCATTTAAAGGGTTCTTACCGGAACAGAAGCGTGAAAGTTAAATTGTCTAGACAAATGATTCTGTGACTCTGATGGAGAGAGCTGTGCTTGTTGTTCCTCCCTAGAAGCCAGAGAGAGATAAGAGAGTTCAAGAGAGCAGGAGGGGGCTTTCCTCAGAGCAGACCACAACTTAGAAGTCATGTGGATCTTCAGTAACCTACCCGGAATTGCCCTAGTCCTTCTCAAGTTCCATGCCATGGGTGAGATCTACCCAGCTTGAGGGTCCCGTTGGAAGTGGAAGATGGCAGCAGGGAGACAGCATCTCGGTTGGGGTTTGACCGCCTGCCATCACAGAACGTGGGGCACACGCAGCCCATTTCCAGTGGTCCCGTGTGTTGGTGAATTCCAGAGGGTGGCAAGGGAGCTGCATGTGGAGGGCTGACGCAGAAGCCTCTGTGGTGATCACTATTTGAAACCATGGTTGGCAGGACACAGTTGGGGAAAGGAGGGTAACACTTTATGGAAGTTCTAAGTGTCAGGCCGTATGGCAAGCCTTTCACAGACATTATCCCGGCATACACAGGGACTTTTAGCTTTTAGTTTTCTCTTGCCCTGTGACTCTCCTGGAAATTTAAAGTGATTGATTTTAAAAAAGCTTAAACAGTTTGTGGAAAATGCAGTGACATTAAATTTCACAGCTTGTGCTGGCCAATGCAAATGGTAGACTGCATTATCAAGTGATCTAGTAAAATGCTCCCATTTTCCAGATGAGGATACTAAGGTAGGGACCAGGAAAGGGAGGTGACTTGTTAAAGATCATGCTGCTTATTGGTGCACATTATCCTCAAGTTCATTTCCCATATTAATGATCCCAGTTGGTTCTGGATGACTTTCAGCTGTTTCCACAAAGCAAATGCTACTCGAAAGGCAAACATTTATGAAGCAACCTGAATGTCCATCAACAGACGAATGGATAAAGAAGTGGTATATATATATATATATATATATACACACACACACACACACACACACACACACACACACACACACACTGGATTACTACTCAGCCATAAAAAAGAAAGAAATTTTGCCATTTGCAGCAACATGGATGAACCTGGAGGGCATTATGCTAAGTGAAATAAGTCAAACAAAGAAAGACAAATATTATATGATTTATCACTTATATGTGGAATTAAAAAAACACAACAAACTAGTGAATATAACAAAAAAGAAGGAGACTCACAGATATAGAGAACAAACTAGCAGTTACCAGTGGGGAGAGGGAAGGAGGGAAGGGCAATATAAGGGTAGGGGATTAAAAGGTACAAACTATTAGGTATAAAATAAGCTACAAGGATACATTGCACACCACAGAGAATATAGCCTATATTATTTAAGAAAATCAAAGCAAAGATTTACCACCACTGAATACACTTTTTCTGATGAAAAAAATGTGTAGAAGAAAGAACACTAGCTGCTCTTAGAAAGAGAAATCTAAGAAGTCGGCTTTCCTTTAAGATTGGAAGTCAGCAAGCTGAGGTCACAGTGCTAACAAGGCACGGTTTGATTCAGGAATCTGACCTTCTTTCCAAGGACATATCCAACTAATGAAGAGCTTCATGCTGAAATGAGAATTAATTTTCACTTCTCAGATAGAATCTGTTCTTTTGTTCTAAGGCTTTAAAGAACATAAAAATTAGGCAAATAAAAATTATGTTTGCAAATTATGGCACACCTCTAAAGATAGCAGATGTGCTAACTCCAGTCACTTTATTCCCCTCCTTACCCTTTCCAAGGGCTACCACCATCTTCCCCATCAATGGGTCAGGACATAGGCGGTGCCCACACTGACTGTAGAGAATGGTTAGCCCGTGTACTTTTTTCCATGCACCAAGAGGATAGATGTTTCCAAAGTTGGCCATCATGGGCGTGTTCATTGTGAGATATTCAAATACTATGGAACTGTACAGTGTGAAAGTAAAAAAAAAAGTTCATGTTGCTGCCCACAGAGGCCACCATTGTTCTATGTGGGGATGTACGAATACACACATGTAGTGATGCCAGAAGCAAAAAAAAGATTGGAAGTTAGCTTTTCCGCTAAGAAGGTTGCCCTGGCCAGCTCAATTTGGAAAGCTGAGGGAAATCTTGAACAAATGAGTTTTTACTTTTAGTGGATTTACTTTTATCAAGCTCTCCTAGCACCCAGGGAGAAGAGAAAGTTCTAGTGCTAATAAACCTGTGAGTTGTCTTTCTGGTTGCACACCTCAACACTTTTCACATGATTTAGTTGTTAAATATGCTTGTGAAGCAGGGTTTAGGTTAATTATGTATCCTAGTTAATCAATGCGTCGAGAGTTTAGGTTAATTATGTGTCCTAGTTAATCAATGTGTCCTAATTAGAACAATGACGATTCAATAACTGTATCAGTTGTGGATAATTAACCGCAAAGTTCCCAAATATGTCTTCAAGCTGCATTGTATTCAAAACCATGAAAATCCCTGTTTGGTTTATGTTATTAAGAGAAACAGCTCACGGTTCTTTTCCAGCTTCAGTAGATGGATTTTTTCCCCCTCTTTTATTAAAGTTCTTTCTGATTTTTTTTTTTTTAATCTGAAACCCAGACTCAATGTGGTTTGTTAACTTTTCATTCTACAAATGCTGGCCACCACAGTGATTATTTTGGAGAAACCCTCTGGGTAATTTTCAAAGTTCAGACATCCAAAACTGTCCTCATAAATCTCAGTCTTTTATGTTACTTTATGATGCAGCTCATCTCAGCCGCTGTTACGAGGTACCATAAGATATTGTAGCCTTATGACAGGCCCGTTGCCCCACTGGGAAGTTTCTCTCTGGTACCGTTCGCCTCGGCTGAGCAATTTAGGTTCCCTGCAACTTAGTCACTGATGGAAAGTTAGTCACAAAGGGTAGAAGCAGGGACAGGAAGTCAGCCAAGAGTGGGGCCAGAATTTGGAGTTTGCCTTGGATCATCTCAGAGCGGATAACATACCCTGCAGCGTTGACTAGATGTTAAAACAACATTAAATCAAAAACTAAACAGACTTGGTTGGGCGGGGTGAGGGATATAAAATGTTTCCCTCGCACCAGAAGGCCTGTCTCTGACAGAGCTCCCATTTCCACATGAAACAGAGCCTCTAGCTCTGTGACATCCTTTCTTTGGGCGGGGTTTCTGTTTGTTTAGATTCTTGATACTCCGCAGAGTTTCTGGGTTGAGCCCTGATAGAATGTTTGAGAAGTTCTGTTCAAATCGATGGGGAGGTCTCCCAGGAGAGGAGTAATGAAGATCCCCCCTGAACGGGTGGAGTTATGTGGTTTATCCTTTCTCCTGCCTCTACCAGCGCCTCCTGGTGGATCTTGTTTACGTCTAACCTCTCCAGGCCACTGCCTGCCTCCATTCCATCTTGGAATTCATTGGCTTGGGGTGGGGTCTTTGCCTGGAAAGGTGGGCAGCCTTCACCCCCCAGCTGCAAAGGTGAAAAACTGGATTCAATACCAACTTCGAGAGGCAGTATGACAAAGTAGTTACAAGCCTGTCCTTTAGAGGCAAGCTACCTGGGTTCAAATCCCAGCTCTGTCACTTAACAACAGCCTGACCTGGGGCAAGCTCTTGAATTGATCTGTGCCTTAGTTTCCTCGTGTGTAACTGAGGGATAATATAATAATAATAAGGGGACTCTGTGACTTATCTTCTAAACCTGGATAGTTTTGAGAGTGAAAGGGATGATATTAATAATTAAATCGGGACAGCTGGCGTATGTTGGAACTGTCTCAAGCAAACCTGAATGTATGGTTACCCTAATAATTGTGGTACCCACCTCATCAGGGTGTTGGGAGGGTCAAATCTACGGGGAAAGTGTCTGGTACATTGTTGGGGAGGCTAATAAAGTAGCCTTATTCAGGCTTCAGAGGTGGCGCTAGGCCTCTCTCTGACGGGACAATGACGCTAAAGCAGGCTGCATGCCAAACTGCTGAGCTACACCCAGGCCAGCAGGGGGGGCGCCGGCACACACTGTAAACCATTAGATAAGACAAGGAGTAAGTCACGGGACTTCTTGCACCTTGAGGGCCTGGCCAGCCCCCAGGGATCAAGAACATTCCAAACACCGTATGCTAACACATATATATGGAATCTAAGAAAAAAAATGTCATGAAGAACCTAGGGGTAAGACGGGAATAAAGACACAGACCTACTAGAGAACGGACTTGAGGACACGGCGAGGGGGAAGGGTAAGCTGTGACAAAGCGAGAGAGAGGCATGGACATATATACACTACCAAACGTAAGGTAGATAGCTAGTGGGAAGCAGCGCATAGCACAGGGAGATCAGCTCGGTGCTTTGTGACCGCCTGGAGGGGGGGGATAGGGAGGGTGGGAGGGAGGGAGACGCAAGAGGGAAGAGATATGGGAACATATGTATATGTATAACTGATTCACTTTGTTATACAGCAGAAACTAACACACCATTGTAAAGCAATTATACTCTAATAAAGATGTAAAAAAAAAAAAACAGGGAAAAAAAAAAAGAACATTCCAAGACTTATGAGTTAAGACCAAGGCATTTATGACAACAACCAGAGCTACAAACTTGCACGTAGGCTGATTGTTATCAGCCTGTGGCCTGGTGCTAAAAGCTGGGCTCCTTCAGTGACAAACGTCACCCGTGGGGTGGAAGCACCACCGGGGACCTTCCCAACTGGGACTCCAGATTGCTGTTCAAGGCACTTCCCAGCGCTTCTTGGACCTGGATGTAGGTGCTTCCCCAATTCGGTGATGTATAAACCTCTGTCTTTACTATTCTTTCTTAGTTAGTTATACTATTCTTTTCTTAATTAGTATACTGTAATCTTTGTTAATTCAATAAACTCTCTCTAAATTCTTGTTTAACTGAGTGTAGAGTGATTATTTTGCCAGCGAATCCTACGAACCTTGAAACCTAAAGTAAGGCTTTCGACAAAACATACATGGGAAGGGCTCTATGAGTATTTGCTATTATTTGCCCCAAAGATAGCACCTTTCCCAATTTTCCCACTTCTGTAAGTGACCTTACCATTCTCCCAGTCTTCCAGGTTAGAATATCTGGAGCTATTTTCAACTTCCTTATCTTAATGGCTGGTCTCTCTCGGCTTTGATTCCCTATGTCAAGTTGTGCTGTCATCATTGTGATCTCTAGCATTGTGTTGTGTCCATTTGCGTCATCAGTCACCTCTCCCCCAGCTTGTGCTCCCCCTGGGCTTAGCTGGCCTGGAGGTGTGCCTTTAGGCAAGTCCCTTTCCCTTTCTGAGGCCGTTTCCTCATCTCTCACGTGGGCATTATGGTAGATGGTTGGTTTACACCAGGTACATCACTCGGTTGCCTGGCTCTAGCTGGCTCTCTGGACATTGTAGGTACCTGATACTACTTTCCTGGATGCGTGATAAACATCTCACTGTGCTTTACACACTATGGAGGGCTTTGTGAACACAAGGTAGTGTTGTCAGTTCCAAGGGTCAATGGGGGTCAATGGTAAAATGCCCCCTCCCCAAATTTCACAATAAAATGGATCTCTGAGTAGGAAATAAGGTTGCCTTTGGAGGGTCAAACAAATGTACTCCACATGGTGACTATGTTGACCCAGGACTGTCTTTAAATTTGGAAGAAAAACAGTTGGGAACCCCAGGAAACCCTAGTCAGGGAGCTCAGTAACTTCAGAGAGAAGGGTTGGGGAATGAGTGTTATCATCTTGTCCCCTATTTGGAGTGGCCAAGTAGACATAGTGGTTGGTAAGATTGGGCACCCAGACAGGAAAATCCGAGGGTCAGGAGTTGGCTTTGGGGTCTGGGGAAAAGGGCACCCAGCCCGTGGTCTCCAGCAGCCTGTGGGCAGGCGGCCAGGCCACTGAGGATCACTTGGTTGACTTCCCTCTCGGATCAGTGCTCACCCAACAGGCTTCTGACTACGACTTATCTTCCACTGAGGAACCCTCCTTAGTGGTGGAGCCAGGATTTGAACCCAGGCCTGAATCCCAGGCCAGACTGTGTTGCTTTCTTGCATTGAAACTCAGCCTCTCCTCCCTACTTTCTTCACCAGAAGCTGTGTTTTGGGGGCCTTGTCCTACTTCTGCTACACAGCCTCACTGACCTCACTCCCTTGCCCATCCACCCCGCATACCACTTTTAGGTCCCATTTGTGGAAAGATCCACAGTCTTCAAATCACTTTTCTTTAGAAATGTAAATTCTCAGACTCTGCCTCAGACCTGCACAGTCAGAAGCTCTGGGGCTGCGACTCAGTACCAGTGTTAACCAGCCCTCCAGGGGATTCTGATGTCCACTCAAGTGTGAGAACGACTGTCTTATAGAATAAAATTTAGCCCCCCACCCCCCTGCCCCAGTCCTACCCTTGCAACGTCTACCCACGGCTCTTGACCCGTACTGTAATCAGGGGGCATGACACTTGCCACTTCCCACAATTACATCTTATTCTCATTTTCATGGCTTTGCCCAGCACACTCTTCTTTTATTCCCTGGAAGATATGCCCTGGTCAGGGCTACCTCTCCTTGCCTACCTGTGCCCCTTACTGTCAAACCTTTAGCAGCCAGAGGCTCACTTGGTGGTGATCCTGGACCCTTCTTCCATGGGGTAGTCAACATCTTGGGTGACCCTGCTGGTGGAAGTGGCGACTAGCTTTCTCCTCCTATTGGAGTCTATCTCTTTCTTCCCACCTCGTCCGTCATCCATCTTCCTCCATTCAGGGGCCCCAGAGGCTTTGCCATTGAAGCATTTGTGGGCTGCTCCAAGATTTTCACTGCGGCAGATGAAATAATCATTGTGGCAGGCAATTCAGCTGATAGTTGGGACAGGCAGGGCAGCTGACACAGAGTAAAACACGTTATTTCATGGTCTGTCATTTTGATTCAGGTATGCCAAGGTTGGTCATAATTCTCCACTGGGCCATTTCATTTTATAGGCTGCTGTTTTTTTTTTCTTTCTCTCTTTCTTTCTTTTTAAATCAAAAGACAGGAAGCCAAGTGCTTGTGACAACTCATTTGTGCATGCAAAGTTGCAGAAACTCCCAATGAAACTCAGTAGCTTCTGCAAAGGTCCTGTGGTCCAGGAGGCTCAGAACGAATTCTGATTGTCAGGAAAACCTTCAAACCAGCCTTGAGTTTGCCTGGGGGGAGGGACTACCAGGCTTCTTTTTATCCCCACCGCCTCTGTTGAGGTTGTACCACCTGTATCAGTCAGGGTTCAATCAGAGAAGCAGAATCACTAGATTTTTTTAAAAAACAGGATTTGAACTTATACAATTGTACAAGCAGGTTAAGTAGTCTCTGTACGGCTGTTGATCTCCCATATGATACTGGAGCTTGAAGTCCATAGGCAGGCAGTTGAGAAGGGAAGACAGACGCAAAATGGGGGAAGATCAAGGACAACATGGAACCCACAAGCACAAGATGGAGCTCATGACAATGGACTGAAACCCATGTCAGTTCTTATTGCCTCTGAGCTTGATGGTGTGGAGACCTGCAGAAGCTGGGGCCCTTTGGCATGAAGCTAACCCTAGCCTGGGAGCCAGAGAAGCTGAAGCAGGAGCCCAGGGGAAGGCAGAGCAGACGTGCAATGCCGTGTGTGAGCCACAAAATGGCCACTGTTGCCCTTCCGCCCTCCCAAACTCCCAACAGAATCTCTCTAACCGGAAACGTAAGGGAAGGGAAGTCTGGGAAATGTAGTTCAGCCTGGTCATGTTGACACATTCCAAACCTCCCTCATCACCTTTGGCTCCTTTGCTTCTCTCTTGGTGACTTTTCTGCGACCTTACTGAAGTATCTCACTGGACCCCAACCACCCTAAGTATGTATTTGAGGAGTGGCGGTTTGTCGTTCTGAGGAAAGCCTGGATAGAGGCACAGGCTCAGATAGGCCGCTCTGGGCCAGGGTTGTGGGTGAGGAGCTCTCTGTCAGATGGGAGCCAGTGATGGACTGTCTGGTTAGGTCCTGGTTGGCTGAGCTTCCTTTCTGTCGCCAACCCCAACCCCTATTTCCCCCACCTTTAGTGCCCTCACTCCCCTGCACCCTGGGTATCTTCCAGGGTACCGTCTACCAGGTCCTTTCTGGGATGGAGGGTAGGGTTAGGAGAGAGAGGAAAGCAGCCACTTCCTAGAGAATGGGTATGAGAAAGTAGAACAAGAGGCCCTGGAGAGAGAGGCTGCAAAGCCCAGAATGGCCAGAGCTGAGTGTTTATCCTGACAAGGAAGTGCTAGCCATCCAGACTAAGGTCGGTCGCTAGACTCAGTGGGTCTTTGGACTGCATTGCAGGGAGAACCAAAAGGAATTTGGGGAGTCTTCCCCCAACTCAAATATACTGTCCTAACCACTCATGTGGGATAGGAAACTTGTCAAAACTCCCCTGAGGCTGTTGCAAATCATTTATTAAACAAAAATTTATCAAGCCCCTACTTTATATAAGGCATTGTGCTAAGCACGGGAGTCACACATTTACATAAGAGAGGGTCCTGACCTCCAAAGAACTGGTACTCTGGTGGGGCAGAGTGACATTTATACTACAAAGTTCAGTACAGGGCAAGATGACACAAATGCTACAAGAGGTGTAAACAAAGTGCTGTGAGAATACAGAGGAGAGAGCAGTAGGGGAATCTAGGAAGGCTTCACAGACGAGGTGGTATGAACATGGTCTTGAAGAATGAGTAGGATTTTGTCAGGTGGACCTCCAACGTCAATGCATTTCAAGCTGAAGGATCAGAATTGAGCAAAAGCAAGGAACAGACTTAAAGGCCATATCTGGCCAATGGAATCATCAGGAAAGAAAGTTGGGACCAAACTGTGAGGCTCTTGAAAAGCATATTTAGGAATTTAGGTTTTATTCTACAGATATCATACGTAATCTTAGAGGCAAAGCTTATTGGCCCTGAAGATGCCACGAACACCCACAAAAACTGCTGGTGGGAGTTGAATTCAGTTTGGTAATTTAAAAGATTTAAAAAGATTAAAAAGATTAAAAAATGTTCATACCCTTAGACCCAGTAATTCCACCACAGAAAGTAAGGAAGCAGCAAAGCATAGTACTTAAGGGTATGACTTCTGGAATCAGGAGATAGACCTTTGTTCAAATCCCAGTTCCAAACTTTTCTAGCCAGGTGATCTTGGGCCAGGTAAATAAATTTCCCTAAGCCTCAGATTCCCCATCTGTAAAATGGGAACAAGGATATCTCGTAGGTTGTGAAGATTAACTGTGACAAATGTGTATGAAATGCCCCTGGCCCATAGAAAGTAGTCAGTACGTGGTAGTTTTGAAAAGGAAATTTGTCTCAAGAACATAGCACAGGGAGATCAGCTCGGTGCTTTGTGACCACCTAGAGGGGTGGGATAGGGAGGGTGGGAAGGAGGGAGATGCAAGAGGGAAGAGATATGGGAACATATGTATATGTATAACTGATTCACTTTGTTATAAAGCAGAAACTAACACACCATTGTAAAGTAATTATACTACAATAAAGATGTTAAAAAAAGAATATAATATAAAGTTCAGGCAAAGATGTTGCAGAAAGATGGTCATCAAAGTATTATTTATAATAATGACATCAAATGATATAAACACTAGTGAATAACATTATGGTATATCCACGTGATGAAATGGAGCTTACAAAGAATTTTAATGATATGTGGAATAGTATGTGATATAACATTAATCCATAGAGAAATATGCAACATGAAACATATAACTTATTTTTTCTTAAGTTAAATCTGACTAGAAAAAAGACTAGAAGTAAAAACACCAGTGTGTTAACGGTGATTGCCTCCAGGTGGTGGCTTAGAAAGCAATTTTTCCCCCTACTTCCTTATGAGTTTTTTTTTTTTTTTTTTTTTTGCGGTACACGGGCCTCTCA
>NW_021703779.1:39773958-39948227 GCF_005190385.1 Monodon monoceros
TTTTTTTTTTTTTTTTTTTTGCGGTACACGGGCCTCTCACTGTTGTGGCCTCTCCCGTTGCAGAGCACAGGCTCCGGACGCGCAGGCTCAGCGGCCATGGCTCATGGGCCCAGCCGCTCCGCGGCACGTGGGATCTTCCTGGACCGGGGCATGAACCCGTGTCCCCTGCATCGGCAGGCAGACACTGAACCACTGCGCCACCAGGGAAGCCCCTTATGCGTTTTAAAAAAATATACTTTATAAATTTTTATAATAAGTATATGTTATTTAATAATAAAAAGAAGGGAATTCCCTGGTGGTCCAGTGGTTAGGAATTGGCGCTTTCACTGTCAGGTCCCGGGTTCAATCCCTGGTTGGGGAACTAAGATCCCGCAAGCCGTGAGGCATGCCCCCCCCCCCAAAAAAAAGTTAAACATTGAACTGGGAAGGGAAAGGTCTGTTTCTTTGAGAGTGTCGCAGGTAGCCAGGTTGAGGATGTGTCTGAGAAAGGAAAGGTGAGAGGCAAGGAGACAATTGATGGGAAGAGTTGAGGGTGCTGCATAGGAGAAGGACTTGGCTGGAGGTGTTCTCTGTGCACAGCCAGGAGGTCTGTGTCAAGGGAAGGAGGTCTGTCATGGGGGAACTCTTGCAGGAAAACATGCTCAGACAGTATGATGGCCTGCTGAGCCGTGAGGGCTTGAGGTATTAAGGTGAAACAGTCAGCTAAAAGGGGAAGCCCTAGATTGTTCACCATTGGGTAATGGGCAGGACTTCAAGGAGGACAGAGAGATCAGATGGACCCAAGGATGATGAATATCAAGAATTAGGTAAGCCCCATGACTGTAGCCATCTGATCCTATAAAAATCAGATAGCTTCACATATAGGGTTCTTTAGACCCAGAACTGTGAGGAAAGGACTATAATTTTAGGGTGAAAAGAAGGTGCCAGTCTCAAGATGCTAGAAGGCAGTTAGATTGGTTGGTTAATTAAAAAGTCATTTGTAGGGAATTCCGGGCGGTCCAGTGGTTAGGACTCCGTGCTTTCACTGCTGGAGCCTGGGTTCGATCCCTAGTCGGGGAAGTAATATCCTACAAGCCATGCGGAGTGGCCCCCCCCCCAAAAAAAAGAAAAACAGAAGAAAAAAGTCATTTATATTCTAGAGATGCCCCCCCCCAAACAATGGCATATATGCTGTCCACTGTCTTGTCCCCAGAACTGGAAAGTGTCACAGGTAAATAACCACCTACTGAATCTGAATACATGATGTTGTACAGAAAGTCTCCACCACAGCCAATGCCATTTGGGAGGCCCTAGATGCCGGGTTAGCCTGAATCACTGACCTTCCCAGAAGCCCCTTGGTAGGAGGCAGTGCTTACCTAGAGAAAGTGGAGGAAGGGCAATTGGTTCTTGCTTTTCACCTTTCCTTTTGGTGTCTTATCTTCCCTTTGAGGTGCTGTGCTCAGAAGTGCTTGGGCCAGCTTACCAGGCAAGCCCTTGGGGGAATCACCCCTCCTCCTCCTGAGCAAGAGGCCCCCCATCTATTTCTTCCTCCCCTGCCCTGGGTCAAAATGCCTCAGCCATCTCTCTTCCAAGATAACTATGGAGAGATCAAGCCCTGGAGAAGCTAATGGATAACTGGGTCACCATTCCTCTCACCCAAATTAGGTAGACATTTCTGGTATCAAGAGTCATATTCCAAGGAATAGAAACCATGGGACTTTCAAGCTTGTTAACACCTGAGTCATGCCAGTAAAGATGCTCTCTTGGGGAAAGACGGGACTTTCAGAGACTCTGAAATCTGACAGCCTCTAGAGATGACCAGGGAGTTAGCACAGGTGTGGATCAAGAGTCACCCTGAAGCCATGAATAGTGAGTGGTGAATGATGTCCTATTCAGTCACTCATTCAATCACTCCTCTATTTCCCAAAGATTTACGAAGTGTCTACACAATGTCAGACGTGTGTGGGAAGACATTGATGAATAAGATGCAGTGCCTCCCCTCAAGTAGTTCCCTGTCTGGTTGGAGAGTCAAAAACAGAAAGAGAGAGAGGGAGAGAGAGAGGAAGGAAGGAAGGAAGGAAAGAAAGAAAGAAAGAAAGAAAGAAAGAAAGAAAGAAAGAAAGAAAGAAGGAAGGAAGGAAGGAAGGAAGGAAGGAAGGAAGGAAGGAGGAAGGGAGGGAGGAGGGGAAGGAAGGAGAGAAGGAAAGAAAGAAAAAGAAAGAAAGGAAGGAAAGAAAGAAAGAAAACAATGCCATGTACTCTATAGAAAGTGTTTTTCTGGTCTGCTGTAAGTGTGTTATTCAGATTCTCCTCTGGCTCTCATTGCGGGCTTGATTCCTTTCATATGTGCTGGGCTGAAAGCCACAGGTACTCCCCACACTTTCTTCAGCGTTGAAATAGTATCCAAAATGCCAAAGCCTTTTAGAATAAGGTGAGAGTTTCAAAAGCAAGAAAGATGGCTTTCATAGCTATATTTAGGATTTGCATATATGAATGCAATAGCACCAGTTTTTTTCTCTCCTGGGCAGTAGATCATTTTGAGATTTCTAGTGCTGGCCATAACAGAGTAACTGGTATCAGTCTTACCCTTCTGATGCAAATAGCTATAAACCCAAACAAAACATATAAAACAACTGTTTGTGGGCGTTGGACCACCACCCACATAGGGCAACAATCCTTGAAAGAAAGGATGCACATGAGCTGAGCCCCATATTCACACTGTCTTTTCCCCCAAGGACATTTTCCAAGCTGCAGTGCAGGGTCTTGCTGGGTAGAGGAAACAGCAATTAGGATTTGGGGCTGCCTGAGTAGCTGGGGTTTGGGGGGCACGGTCCTATAAAGGAAAAGCCACAGAGAAGGAGCGCCCAAAATATATGTGAAAGTTTCCCTCAGATCTTTGGCCAACTCCTAAGCTGCATAAGAACAGGGTGGGACTCTAGAGCCCTAGCAGAGAACCACGTTAGAAGGCTATATCACTGAGCAGAGATTTCAGAGGCCACATAGCACTGGAGAGATGGGGGTCTGGGCTAGACATCTTAGTGAGAACCCTGGGCTTTTGATTGGACCTCAGAAAGTCCACATTCCAGTGGTAAGGCTCAGGTCCTACCAGCAAGGACCATGTCCTGGGAGTAAGGGCAAAACTGAAAGAGACCTGCACTAACAAAGTCTTAATCCCAGCCTCAACAGGATTAAGGCAGTGGTTCTAGACTGGGGGCAATTTTGCCCCACAGAGGACATTTTGGACAACATCTGGAAACAGTTTGGGTTGTCACAGTTGGGGGTTGTGATGCTACTGGCATCTAGGGGGTGAGGGCTGGGGGATGCTGCTAAGCATCTTAACAAATGCACAGGACAGTCCCCATCCCAATCCCCTAACAACGAATGATCCAGCCCCAGATGTCAATAGTCACAAGACTGAGAAACCCTGGATTTAGGTGAGCAATTTTGTTGGCTGCTAGAGCAAAGCTCAAGCATCTTTAGGAGAAGATAATGTAATTTCGAACCTCTACCATGTGTTATCCTTAAAATCCAGCATACAGTTAAAAATTACCAAAAAATGTGCAGAAACAAGAAAAACTAATTGATAATCAAGAAAAAAGAAAACAACCAACAAAAGCAGAAGTAGAATCAGAGATAATCTGGATTTTAGAATTAGCAAGTATAGAATTCAAAGTAACTGTGAATAAGATTTCAAGAGAATAGAAGAAAAGACAGGCAAAATTAATGAAAGGGAGAGAATTTCAACAGAGAATTGGAATCCACAAAAAAAAATTAAGTTGACATTTAGGAATACAAAATGCAACATCTGAAATTAAGAAGTTACTACTGGATTTAACACCAAACTGGGCACAGCAGAACATAAGATTAGTGAGCTATGGATGAGAGAGAATACATGGAAGCTTCTAGAAGTAAACAGGGGGATACCTTTGTGACCATGGGATAATCGAGATATTTAAAAGAAAATAATTGATAAACTGGACTTCATTGAAATTAAGAATGTCAGTTTATCAAGAGATACCATTAAGACAGTGAAAGGGCAAGCCATGGGCTGGGAGAAGATATTTGTAACACATATATCCAACAAAGAACTCATATCCAGAATATAAGTGTAACTTTTACAAATCAGTGAGACAGACAACCCGATAAAAAATGGACAAACAGGTTATGCCAGAACTTTACAAAAGATGGAATCAAAACAGCCAATAAATATATGAAAAGGGCCCTTATATTGTAAGTTATGAGAAAAATACAAATTCAAACCACACAATGAGATATTGCTAGACACCCACCAAGATGACTAAAATGAAAGACTAACAGTATCAAGTGTTGATAAAAATGTGGAACAACAGAACTCTCTCTTCCATTGCTTATAGGAGGAAATCAGTACAACTACTTTGGAAAACTGTTTGGCAGTATTGACTAAATCTGTCCATAGGTACAGTTATAACCCAGAAACTTCACTTCTGTATGCTTACGTTCACCAACTGACATAAATAAGAATGTCTGTTCATCAATGGTAGGATGAATAAATTGTGACATCATCACACACATCAGTGGAATATTCTACTGCAATGATAAAACAAACTACTGGTCCTGCAACAACATGGTTAAGTAGCATAACATGTTGAGGACATACTGTGTGATTCCATTTAAATGCAGTTCAAAACCAAATAAAAGTAATTTATGGTGATTTAGGTCGAAATAGTGGTTACCATTGGGAGGGGGTGAGGAGATCAACTGTTCCAGTTTGCCTGGGACTGAGGGGTTTCCCAGGATGTGGGACTTTCAGTGCTAAAACAGGGATAGTCTCAAGAAATTCAGATGGTTGGTCACCCTAGAGGCAGTCTTTTTAGGGAGGGCACATGAAAGAGCCTTCTGAGGGGCTGGAAATGTTCAGTATATTGATGTGGATGGTGGTTACATGAATGAATACATGTATAAAAATTTATCTAGCTCTGCATGTTAGATTTGTGCATTTAAATATGTAACTTACACTTTGATAAACTTTGAAAAGAACTCTATTTTACAAAGAATAGAGTGAAAAGAAACTAAAGACGTTTTGAGTAGGGCCATGGGGAGAATCTTGGTGGGTAACAAAATAAAGGCCCAATTTTCATTCTTTTTTTCTTTTTAAATATTGACATAGGTCGTGAATTTTAAAATTTATTTATTTATGGCTGTGTTGGGTCTTCGTTTCTGCGTGAGGGCTTTCTCTAGTTGCGGCAAGCAGGGACCACTCGTCATTGCGGTGTGTGGGCCTCTCACTGTCGCGGCCTCTCTTGTTGCGGAGCACAGGCTCCAGACACGTAGGCTCAGTAGTTGTGGCTCACGGGCCCAGTTGCTACGCGACATGTGGGATCTTCCCAGACCAGGGCTCAAACCTGTGTCCCCTGCATTGGCAGGCAGACTCTCAACCACTGCGCCACCAGGGAAGCCCCCAATTTTCATTCTTAATGTTTGCTTGTCTTTTTTGACAGGTATTGGGAGTTTGATCTGAAAAGGGTGGAGCAAAACGGTGGTGAACAGGTATGGGAAGCCAAAATGCGTAAAGGAAGCTTCCATTGTTTGGAATGAGTTGTCCCACCTGGAAGATTCACAGAGACCTTGCAAACAATATCACTGAATCTTGGGCAGTGAATGCAGAGAACAGAAAAGGCATGAAAATCCATTTCTGATATTCAAAGGAGCAAAGGGGTAGATTTTACAAATTACTGGATCATAGGAAATATTCTAAGACAGGGTATTAATAGGATGATTTGTGCACCTCTAGAAGAGGAAGTGATGATCTTAAGTAGTTACTGAGGATTCATTTAACTGAATCATTCTAGACTAACTATTTTTTCTTTGACATGGTTATTTGATTTTTAACCATAGAAATGCAATAGACTTAGAATATATAGACTTTAGTGAGGAATTCAATGGTAAGTCTTAGGATAATTCTTTTTTTTTTTTTTGTCTGGATTGGGTCTTCATTGCTGTGTGCAGGCTTTCCTCTAGTTTCAGTGAGTGGGGGCTACTCTTCGTTGCGGTGTGCATGGGCTTCTCATTGCGGTGGCTTCTCTTGTAGCGGAGCATGGGTTCTAAGCTCACAGGTTTCAGTAGTTGTGGTTCGTGGGCTCTAGACCGCAGGCTCAGTAGTTGTGGCACATGGCCTTAGTTGCTCCGTGGCATGTGGGATCTTCCTGGCCCAGGGATCGAACCCGTGTCCCCTTCATTGGCAGGCAGATCCTTAACCACTGGGAAGTGGTTATCAGGGAAGTCCCTCATGATAACTCTTAAAGGAGACTGTGAATTAAGATTTTGATGGCATAGAAAATTAAGATGATTAGTAATTGGTTAACTGAGTTTAC
Organism: Monodon monoceros; assembly: GCF_005190385.1. Lineage (NCBI taxonomy): Eukaryota > Metazoa > Chordata > Mammalia > Artiodactyla > Monodontidae > Monodon > Monodon monoceros. The sequence continues at coordinate 39,780,288 of NW_021703779.1, forward strand.
CTAACAGTGAATGGATTCATCCACATAGAGTAAGAAGGCTTTCTCTTTGGCCCTGTTCTAGTTAATATTTTTATTAACGACTAGGACCTAGATAAAAGTCGTGTTCATCAAAATTGAACGTGATATGTAGTTGGGTTGGTAGTGACTATAAGTAACACAATCAAGGTGACAGGCTGGAGTAATGGATTTAATCTGAGAAGATCATACTTAACGGGATAAATAAAAGCTTCTGTTCTTGAAAACTAAAATCTAGCCGCAGAAGGGGTTTTGGCTGACACAACTTTTCACATGTACCAGTAGGAGGGGAATGACCAAGATAGCAAAGAGAATTGGGATTGTTTAGATTGCGAAACCAGGATTTAGGAGGTGAATGTATGGGAGGGGGAAATGTTACATTTAACACCAAGGAGTAGAAATAACTTAATAGTTGAAATAAGTGAAAGCTACAAGAAGACAGATTTGAGATGCACTTCCTAATGATCCGTTTGGTTCAAAGAAGGAACAGGTTGTTTCTGAAGGTAGTGAGTTTCCTGTCACTGTATGGTAGGACAAAGAATGGAAATAGTGTGAGAATTTGAACTGGTGGGCTTTCGAGGTTCTGTGAACTCCAGGAATCTATGACATATGTGTGGTTCAGTGGGTAGTAATTTATTTTGATCTTTAACAAATTGACCTATTGCTCTGTGGTCTGCTGTCTCATGTTAGGACCAAATTGACATGCAGATCCCCAGTTTTATGTCTTTTTGTCTTATTCCTCCCCATTAATGACCAAATTTGTATTGATAGCTGCCTGACACAACACTGGATTGGCTTCCAGTTATCCTCTGAGCAGTGATTTGGCAAAGCAAATAATAGGTTAGGGATATGTAGAGTTTTAATCATTGTTATTTTCTTGATATGATTACTATTTCAGTTTTTTGCTCTGTGGTTCAAAAGATAATGTTTTTAAATGCCAGGTTTGGTAGGTTTTGGGGCTTCCCCGTTTCATTATTGTTTATGTCTGATTTTATTGCCTTTTAATCAGAGAAAAAAGCCTTCGGTATCTCTACTTTTTAAAATGTATTGAGGGGCTTCCCTGGTGGCGCAGTGGTTGAGAATCAGCCTGCCAATGTAGGGGACACGGGTTCGAGCCCTGGTCTGGGAGGATCCCACATGCCGCGGAGCAACTAGGCCAGTGAGCCACAACTACTGAGCCTGCGCGTCTGGAGCTTATGCTCCGCAACAAGAGAGACCGCGATAGTGAGAGGCCCGCGCACCGCGATGAAGAGTGGCCCCTGCTTGCCACAACTAGAGAAAGCCCTCGCACAGAAACGAAGACGCGGGCTTCCCTGGTGGCGCAGTGGTTGAGAGTCCGCCTGCCGATGCAGGGGACGCCGGTTGGTGCCCCTGTCCGGGAAGATCCCACATGCTGCGGAGCGGCTGGGCCCGTGAGCCATGGCCGCTTAGCCTGTGCGTCCGGAGCCTGTGCTCCACAACGGGAGAGGCCACAACAGTGAGAGGCCCGCATACAGCAAAAAAAAAAAAAAAAGAAAGAAACGAAGACTCAACGCAGCCAAAAATAAATAAATAAATAAATAAATAAAATGTATTGGATGTTTTTGTGGCCTAATAGTTTTTAGAATGTGACCAATATATCAATTATTTCTATCATTAATTTTTTTCAAGTGAATATCTTTATAGATATATATACCATATAGCTTAACCTCTGCTTACTGCATATTATGTGGACACACGTAGAGGCATAGCCAAACCCCAGGACTCTGAGCCAAGTCACGCTATAGCAAAAGCATTTGTCCCAGAGTACATCACGATAGGAATAGCGAGATAGCAAGGAAAGAAATCAAAGAACAAAGGGTGGCTTGATTTATTTAAGAAGGCACTTGGTTGGTAACATCTAAATTCAGGGAAAGTGGAGAGCCCTGTGAAGGCTAAGTCTGCTCTAGATGGTCCATCTTGGTGACTGCCCAGGCTTCAGTAATGCTTTGGCTGGGAGCTGCCTCTGTTCTGCATTTGAGACTCATTGGGAAGGAACCACTGGCAACTCATCTCATGTATACCTTCCCTGAGTCTTCTCTTGCCTCCTTTTTCTTTTCCAACTTGTCTGTGTCAAGGCTGGGGAAACCTTTCATTGTCTCCTTTTCACTCGTGAGATCCATCAAGAATAATTTAGGAGTCATTTTCGAGGACAGGCTGGGTGATCTATGAGTCATTTTTCTATGAGCCTAGGATACAATGGAGACCTGTAGATTCATAATTTAGCCACTGTCCTCTTCCAAAGGATCCCTTTGCCACAAATGCTGAGGTGACGAAGTCTCGGTGGTTTTAACTCTAAACATATCCCGTGATTCAAAGTCTTATTTGTTTCAACTCTCAACAATTATATGATGGAAAGGAGAAAGTGGACTCTGGGTTGGTGGGTTGCCTCCAGAAACTCGCATGGGCAACAAAAAAGAAGCACTACTACATCCCCACGGTCGCGGAGAGCCAAGTCTCGTGATCTCATAGTCACAAAGGGGCCCTGCTTTCCGAAGACCGTTCAGCCAGCGAGTGTGCACTGATGTCCTGCGAATATTGCTCTGTGTGACGGCGCTTTTAGTTGCTTAAATTTCCTCTTCCATTTCAGCTTTGATTTCCATGTCAGTTAGATAAGTATGAAAATGGTACATCTACCCATCAGCTCTTCTCCTTTCGGCATCAATATAGCCATGTCATTTTTGTAAAAAAATGAATGCAACTTTTTGGAAGGGTCTTTGACCTGGTAGTTTGTGAAGGATTAAAATATTTGTAGTCTGAAAACTAGCTGTGACTACAATATAAAAATTCCATCTTCATTCAAACACTTTATCATAACCTGTCTTGTATCAGAACTAATCAAATCTGGTCTGTCTCCCCCATTGGGGTGTCATCTCTCAGAGTGCAGGGACCTTGTCTTGACAGTCTTATATCCTCCTAGGGCATAGCATATGTCCTGCAAATACCCCTTAAATATTTTTGAATTAAATTCAAACCAAAGGGGAATTTTATTATTCGTTTAGCAGTTACCTCTAAAACTATATTCTGATTAAATGGTTAGCGTGCATTTTGGTTACTTTCCTTATTTCCCTTATTGTATTTATGTGAATGAGACCAAGGAAGTAAAATTGCCAGGCATCCTGGTTTAAACAAAGCTCCCTGAACACTCTATACCACCATCTAGTGGAAGGAAAATCTCCATGGTCATCAAGCCGGTTCCCAATTGAGGAAGAAACGGGATCTGTGTATAGAACAATGTCAATAGCAGCTGGCAGTTGAGGGGATGGGAGGGGGACACGATGGAGGAGATGTGTTTTCCTCTGATTAGCCACGTGCTTCTGAGGGGGGTTGCCTCTTTGTGCCTGGCGTAATAGCAGAGGAAGCCTTCTTTGTGGTTTTGCGAACAAGCACATCATGACAAACCCTGGGTGCTGTTCTTGGCTGTGGTTCTATTTGTGGGCTAGTAATTTAGGCTGTGAGATATTCCCATCAGAACGACACAGTTTTTAGAGGAGAAAAGTCATGGTTTTATTAGCCTAAGTGTTACACACACACACACACACACACACACACATACACACACACATGCACACACACTGCATTGTTTCACCCTCTTGCTGATTCCTGGTCCTGTCCCACTTCCTTGGCAGCCCTTTGCTACAGTGTATTGCCTGTGGCTCAAGAAAGTGTCCTTAATACAAAGCTGCACTTGGCCGTGCAGGAGGGGAAGCCATGAACTGGCTGGCTCAGCTTCTGATGGTAATCACTGGGGCTTCTCATCCAAGTTGACTTTCTTTATTCATAAACAGGACCGACAGTCAATGTATACAAGTTTTTGTTTGAGCACTTGTTTTCATCTCTCTTGATTGGATGGGTGACTTTCTTTTCTCCCCACCTTTGGTGATGCTGGGTCTATTTGAAAGCACTTGATAGGTGAGTTTTGCTAAGAAGAAAAGAGCAGGAATTTGGGTACTGCCTGGATAAGGTCTGGGAGGGAAAGGATACAGAGCACCTTGTGCTTGCTGTGGGATCCTAAGGGCAAAGGGTCTCTGGAAAGGACAGGAGGGTGAAGAGACGACAGTGCCATAATTGGATGGCAATGACCTTGAGCTTGGTGATGAAAGAAGCATGGGTTTGTCCAGAGTTTATAAAATGGCTACTGATATTTTTCTGGTTTTTATAAGGAAAGGAAAACTCTCTGGTGGGGATGAAAAGATGGGCTAGGAGATCCCCCCCTCAAAAAAACGAAAAGAAAGAAAATGGTTATGATTTTGGCTGTGTCTAAACAAGGTGCTGTTAATGGATGCCTTTTTAGTAGAAAAAAGGAAAAGGAGTAACTTCAAGACGGCGGAGGAGTAAGACGTGGAGATCACCTTCCTCCCCACAGATACACCAGAAATACATCTACACGTGGAACAACTCCTATAGAACACCTACTGAACGCTGGCAGAAGACCTCAGACCTCCCAAAAGGCAAGAAAGCCCCCACGTACCTGGGTAGGGCAAAAGAAAAAAGAATAAACAGAGACAAAAGAATAGGGATGGGACCTGCACCAGTGGGAGGGAGCTGTGAAGGAGGAAAGGTTTGCACACACTAGGAAGCCCCTTCGCGGGCGGAGACTGCAGGTGGTGAAGGGGGGGAGCTTCGGGGCCTCGGGGGAGAGCACAGCAACCGGGGTGCGGAAGGCAAATCGGAGAGATTCCCGCACAGAGGATCGGTGCCGACCGGCACTCACCCCCCCGGGACGGGCGGGGCTGGGAGTTGAGGCTTGGGCTTCGGAGGTCGGATCGCAGGGAGAGGACTGGGGTTGGCGGCGTGAACACAGCCTGAAGGGGCCAGTGCACCACGGCTAGCCTGGGGGGGAGTCCGGGGAAAAGTCTGGAGCAGCTGAAGAGGCAAGAGAACATTGTTTCGGGGTGCGCAAGGAGAGGGGATTCAGAGCACCGCCTAAATGAGCTCCAGTAATGGGCGTGAGTCGCGGCTATCAGCTTGGACACCAGAGACGGGCATGAAATGCTAACGCTGCTGCTGCAGCCACCAAGAATCCTGAGTGCGAGCACAGGTCACACCCCCCTACCATCCCTAGGCTCCTGTGCAGCCCGCCATTGCCAGGGTCCCATGATCCAGGGACAAATTCCCCGGGAGAGAACACGGTGTGCCTCAGGCTGTTGCAACATCATGCTGGCCTCTGCCACAGCAGGCTCACCCTGCATTCCAATTATAACTACAACACCCCTCCCTCCCCCGCCGCCTGAATGAGCAAGAGCCCCCTAATCAGCCGCTGCTTTAACCCCGTCCTGTCCGGGCGGGAACAGATGCTTGAGGGCGACCTACACGCAGAGGTGGGGCCAAAACCAAAGCTGAGCCCCAGGGGCTGGGCAAAGAAGAGAAAGGGAAACTTCTCCATGCAGCCTCAGGAGCAGCGGATTAAATTCCCACTATCAACCTGATGTACCCTGCATCTGTGGAATACCTGAATAGACAACGAATCATCCCAAAATTGAGGCTGTGGACTTTGGGAGCAACTGTAGACTTGGGGTTTGCTGTCTATGACTGATTTGTTTCTGATTTTTATATTTATCTTAGTTTAGCGTTTAGCACCTGTTATCATTGGTGGATTTGTTTATTGGTTTGGTTGCTCTCTTCTTTATTATTATTATTTTATATTTAAATAACTTTTAATAAACTATTTATTTATTATTATTTTTTTTTTCTTTCTTTTTTTCTCACTTTTCTTCTGAGCCATGTGGCTGACAAGGTCTTGGTACTCTGGCCTCGTGTCAGGCATGAGCCTCTGAGGTGAGAGAACCGAGTTCAGGACATTGGACCACCAGAGACCTCCCGGCCCCATGTAATATCAATCACCAAGAGCTCTCCCAGAGCTCTCCATCTCAATGCTAAGACCCAGCTCCACCCAATAGCCAGTAAGCTCCAGTGCTGGATGCCCCATGCCAAACAACTGGCAAGACAGGAACACAACCCCACCCGTTAGCAGAGAGGCTGCCTAAAATAATACTAAGTTCACAGACACCCCAAAACACACCACTGGACATGGCCCTGCCCACCAGAAAGACAAGTTCCAGTGCCACCCACCAGAACACAGGCACCAGTCCCCTCCACCAGGAAGCCTACACAAGCCACCGAACCAACCTCATCCACTGGGGGCAGACACCAAAAACAATGGGAACTACAAAACTGCAGCCTGTGAAAAGCAGACCCCAAACACAGTAAGTTAAGCAAAATGAGAACACAGAGATATACACAGCAGATGAAGGAGCAAGGTAAAAAACCCACCAGACCAAACAAATGAAGAGGAAATAGGCAGTCTACCTGAAAAAGAATTCAGAGTAATGATAGTAAAGATGATCCAAAATCTTGGAAACAGAATGGAGAAAATACAGGAAACAATTAACAAGGACCTAGAAGAACTAAAGAGCAAACAAATAATGACGAACAACACAATAAATGAAATTTAAAATTCACTAGAAGGGATCAATAGCAGAATAACTGAGGCAGAAGAATGGATAAGTGACCTGGAAGATAAAATAGTGGAAATAACTACCACAGAGCAAAATAAAGAAAAAAGAATGAAAAGAATTGAGGACAGTCTCAGAGACCTCTGGGACAATATTAAATGCACCAACATTCGAATTATAGGGGTCCCAGAAGAAGAGAGAAAGAAATGGTCTGAGAAAATATTTGAAGAGATTATAGTTGAAAATTTCCCTAACACGAGAAAGGAAATAGTCAATCAAGCCCAGGAAGCCTAGAGAGTCCCATACAGGATATATCCAAGGAGAAACATGCCAAGACACATATTAATCAAACTATCAAAAATTAAATACAAAGAAAAAATATTAAAAGCAGCAAGGGAAAAACAACAAATAACATACAAGGGAATCTCCATAAGGTTAACAGCTGATCTTTCAGCAGAAACTCTGCAAGCCAGAAGGGACTGGCAGGACATATTTAAAGTGATGAAAGGGAAAAACCTACAACCAAGATTACTCTACAACAAGGATCTCATTTAGATTCGACGAAGAAATTAAAACCTTTACAGACAAGCAAAAGCTGAGAGAGCTCAGCACCACCAAACCAGCTTTAGCACAACCAAACCAAATGCTAAAGGAACTTCTCTAGTCAGGAAACACAAGAGAAAAAAAAGACGTAGAAAAACAAACCCCAAACAATTAGGAAAATGGTAATAGGAACATACATATCGATAATTAGCTTAAATGTAAATGGATTAAATGCTTCAACCAAAAGACATAGACCGGGTGAACGGATACAAAAACAAGACCTGTATATATGCTGTCTACAAGAGACCCCCTTCAGACCTAGGGACACATAGAGACTGAAAGGGAGGGGATGGAAAAAGATACTCCATGCAAAATGGAAATCAAAGAAAGCTGGAGTAACAATTCTCATATCACACAGAATAGACGTTAAAATAGACACTATTACAAGAGACACAGAAGGACACTACATAATGATCAAGGGATCAATCCAAGAAGAAGATATAACAATTGTAAATATTTATGCACCCAACATAGGAGCACCTCAACACATAAGGCAATCACTAACAGCCATAAAAGGAGAAATCGACAGTAACACAGTCATAATAGGAGACTTTAACATCCCACTTTCACCAATGGACAGATCATCCAAAATGAAAATAAATAAGGAAACACCAGCTGTAAATGATACATTAAACAAGATGGACTTAATTGATATTTATAGGACATTCCATCCAAAAACAACAGAATACTCTTTCTTCTCAAGTGCTCATGGAACATTCTTCAGGATAGATCATATCTTGGGTCAAAAATCAAGCCTTGGGAAATTTAAGGAAATTGAAATCATACCAAGTATCTTTCCTGAACAGAACGCTATGAGACTAGATATCAATTACAGGAAAAATATCTGTAAGAAATACAAACACATGGAGGCTAAACATACACTACTTAATAACCAAGAGATCACTGAAGAAATCAAAGAGGAAATCAAAAAAATACCTAGAAACAAATGAAAAAGAAAACACGACGACCCAAAACCTATGGGAAGCTACAAAAGCAGTTCTAAGAGGGAAGTTTATAGCAATACAGTTCTACCTCAAGAAAGAAGAAACATCTCAAATAAACAACCTAATTTTACACCTAAAGCAATTAGAGAAAGAAGAACAAAAACCTCCAAGGTTAGCAGAAGGAAAGAAATCATAAAGATCAGATCAGAAATAAATGAAAAAGAAATGAAGGAAACAATAGCAAAGATCAATAAAACTAAAAGCTGGTTCTTTGAGAAGATAAACAAAATTGATAAACCATTAGACAGACTCATCAAGAAAAAAAGGGAGAAGACTCAAATCAATAGAATTAGAAATGAAAAAGGAGAAGTAACAACAACACTGAAGAAATACAAAGGATCATGAGAGACTACTACAAGCAACTATATGCCAATAAAATGGACAGCCTGGAAGAAATGGACAAATTCTTAGAAAAGCACAACCTTCGGAGACTGAACCAGGAAGAAATAGAAAATATAAACAGAGCAATCCCAAGCACTGAAATTGAAACTGTGATCAAAAGTCTTCCAACAAACAAAAGCCCAGGACCAGATGGCTCCACAGGTGACTTCTACCAAACATTTAGAGATGAGCTAACGCCTATCCTTCTCAAACTCTTCCAGAATATAGCAGAGGGAGGAACACTCCCGAACTCATTCTATGAGGCCAACATCACCCTCATACCAAAACCAGACAAAGATGTCACAAAAAAAAGAAAACTACAGGTCAATATCACTGATGAACATAGGTGCAAAAGTCCTCAACAAAATACTAGCAAACAGAATCCAACAACACATTAAAAGGATCATACACCATGACCAAGTGGGGTTTATCCCAGGAATGCAAGGATTCTTCAATATATGCAAATCAATCAATGTGATACACCATATTAAGAAACTGAAGGAGAAAAACCATATGATAATCTCAATAGATGCAGAAAAAGCTTTTGACAAAATTCAACACCCATGTATGATAAAAAGCCTCCAGAAAGTAAGCATAGAGGGAACTTACCTCAACATAATAAAGACCATATATGAGAAACCCGCAGCCAACCTCATTCTCAATGGTGAAAAAACAAACCATTTCCACTTAAATCAGGTACAAGACAAGGTTGCCACTATTATTCAACACAGTTTTGGAAGTTGTAGCCGCAGTATTCAGAGAAGAAATAGAAATAATAGGAATCCACATTGTAAAAGAAGACGTAAAACTGTCACTGTTTGCAGATGACATGATCCTATACCTAGAGAATCCTAAAGATGCTACCAGAAAACTACTAGAGCTAATCAGTGAATTTGGTAAAATAGCAGGATACAAAATTAATGCACAGAAATCTCTTGCATTCCTATACACTAATGATGAAAAATCTAAAAGAGAAATTAGGGAAACACTCCCATTTACCATTGCAACAAAAAGAATAAAATACCTAGGAATAAACCTACCTAAGGAGACAAAAGACCTGTATGCAGAAAACTATAAGGCACTTAGGAAAGAAATTAAAGGTGATACAAAGATATGGAGAGATATACCATGTTCCTGGATTGGAAGAATCAACATTGTGAAAATGACTATACCACCCAAAGCAATCTACAGATTCAATGCAGTCCCTATCAAACTACCACTGGTATTTTTCACAGAACTAGAACAAAATAATTTCACAATTTGTATGGAAACACAAAAGACCCTGAATAGCCAAAGCAATCTTGAGAAAGAAAAACAGAGCTGGGGAATCAGGCTCCCTGACTTCAGCCTATACTACAAAGCTACAGTAATCAAGACAGTATGATACTGGCACAAAAGTAGAAATATAGATCAACAGAACAGGATAGAAAACCCAGAGATAAACCCACGCATGTATGGTCACGTTATCGTGGATAAAGGAGGCAAGAATATACAATGGAGAAAAGACAGCCTCTTCAATAAGTGGTGCAGGGAAAACTGGACAGGTACATGTAAAAGAATGAAATTAGAACACTCCCTAACACCGTATACCAAAATAAACTCAAATGGATTAAAGACCTAAATGTAAGGCCAGACACTATAAAACTCTTAGAAGAAACATAGGCAGAACACTCTATGTCATACATCACAGCAAGACCCTTTTTGACCCACCTCCTAGAGAAATGGAAACAAAAATAAACAAATGGGACCTAATGAAACTTAAAAGTTTTTGCACAGCAAGGGAAACCATAAACAGGATGAAAAGACAGCCCTCAGAATGGGAGAAAATATTTGCAAATGAAGCAACTGACAAAGGATTAACCTCCAAATATACAAGTAGGTCATGCAGCTCAATATCAAAAAAACAAACAACCCAACTGAAAAATGGGCAGAAGACCTAAACAAACATTTCTCCAAAGAAAATGTACAGATTGCCAACAAACACATGAAGGGATGCTCAACATCACTAATCATTAGAGAAATGCAAATCAAAACCACAATGAGGTATCACCTCACACCGGTCAGAATGGTCATCATCAAAAAATCTACAAACAGTAAATGTTGGAGAGGGTGTGGAGAAAGGGGAACCCTCTTGCACTGTTGGTGGGAATATAAATTGGTAGAGCCACTATGGAGAACAGTATGGAGGTTCCTTAAAAATCTAAAAATAGAACTACCATATGACCCAGCAATCTCACTACTGGGCATATACCCTGAGAAAACCATAATTCAAAGAGTCATGTACCACAATGTTCATTGCAGCTCTATTTACAATAGCCAGGACATGGAAGCAACCTAAGTGTCAATCGACAAATGAATGGATAAAGAAGATGTGACACATATATACAATGGAATATTACTCAGCCATAAAAACAAACGAAATTGAGTTATTTGTAGTGAGGTGGATGAACCTAGAGACTGTCATACAGAGTGAAGTAAGTCAGAAAGAGAAAAACAAATACCGTATGCTAACACATATATATGGAGTCTAAAAAAAAAAGGTTTTGAAGAATCTAGGGGCAGGACAGGATTAAAGAGGTAGACATAGAGAATGGACTTGAGGATACGGGGAGGGGGACGGGTAAGCCGGGACCAAGTGAGAGAGTGGCGTGGACATATATACGCTACCAAACGTAAAATAGATAGCTAGTGGGAAGCAGCCGCATAGCACAGGGAGATCAGCTCGGTGCTTTGTGACCACCTAGAAGGGTGGGATAGGAAGGGTGGGAGGGAGACGCAAGTGGGAGGGGATATGGGGATATATGTATGCATATAGCAGATTCACTTTGTTATACAGCAGAAACTAACACAACATTGTAAAGCAATTATACTCTAATAAAGATGTTTAAAAAAGAAAAGGAAAGAAGGAAAGCTTGTTTAGCTGTATGTTAATGCACGATGACAAAATTGGTAGAGCAAGTTTTAGCACAAGAAATTGAAGAAAGGGACCCACTTATTACAACAACGCTGGCATACATTTCTATGGTGATGGACTTTTTCTAAAACATCTTCCTATCTATAAGCTCAGTAGGATGAATGAATCCGGTAAAGCAGGCACTATTTGCTGCCTTTTGAGAAACAGGGAATCAAGGCACCCAGCACAGTGTCTGGTGATAGTAGGCATGCAATTAGGATTTCTTAACTAAGTGAAGTAGACATGTGAAATCAAAGAATGTCAGAACTGGGAGGGCCTTTGAGATGATCCAGACACCTCCCCCCAGCACAGTTTTGGAGGAGGAATGTCAGGGCAGAGTGGGGAAGTCCTAGACTTAAATGCAATGTCAACTGGTCAGTGAGTGAAGGATCCAAGTCAATAGTCTGTCCTTTGTCCCCATATAGGCTGTTATCATAACATCCACTACAGCACTTTGTGGTGATTTGTGTTCTTGTCTGTCCTCACCATTGGGCCACATGATCCTGGGGGGCAGAGCTTGTGTCTGATTCATCTTTGTCACATGGATGAACAGGAACCAGAAGCTCTCTGCTCTTCCTGGGTCTCTGAGCTCCTTCATGTTCTGCCACAGCTGTTAGTGGCAGAGGCAGGACTCAACCACAGTTTCCAGACCCCAGGGATCCTTTGCCCCTACCACAATGTCTATACTCATCAAGGTAGGTGGCATTAAATGTACTGGACAGGTTGCTTTGGACTTCCTAGGCCTCCTGGGATAATCCCCACTGTATTATGGAAGTGTCTAGAAAATGAAGGAAAGAGGGAGTCTTCCTTAGTTCAAAGCCCAAGGCCAGTTTAGCCACTTTCTGTGGAATCTCAAGTGTATCTTGTGCACCAGGATGTTCTGTCCTTTGGTACACTTGCTAGGTCCCAGGTGGAGGTAGTCCAGGGCCGGTGCCTTGGGGGAACTGTGCCTGTCAGCGTGGGACCAGACAGCAATGGGGGCAGGAAGAAGTGATGGGATTTTCAAGGGGTTCTGAAACAAACCCTTGCATATCTTGTTTTGCTCTTCCTGGAGCCTTCTATTTGCTCCTGAGCACGTATTTGAGGCAAAGCAGAGGAGGTCTCATATTGGTCCTTCCCATGCCTCAGTATTAGCTGTGGTCAGCCTGAGAATGGCAGATGGTGGGTACCCAGGCCAGTGCATGGAGGCTCTGTCTTCAGGCACAGAAAGAGAGGCATGGGGCATTACACCTAGGGTGTGTACCATGGTGTGGGCTTTGATATCTGTCCTCTGTCTTCTGGTTCTGCCCAGTGTTGAGAAGCTCCCATAAGGTTCTTCCCACCTGAGCCTCCACTTCCAGTTTCCCGCACCAACTCCAAGACCCTTAGGTTGGGTCCTGCCACCACCTCCCCAACCTGGCAATAGTTTGACTTCCTCTGGCTTATTTTCTCCCCACTCCATGCCAGTGAGATTCATAAAGTGCAGAGTACAAAAGGACCACATTGGAAAGCTCAATATCAGATGATGGCCATGTCACCAGCAGCTCGATTCCTCTTGATTTCAAGGCAGTTTCCACACGACTTTAGAGTAAAGCCACATGGTCTTGCCACGTGGTCGAGATATGCAGGGACCAGTGATTCTGCTTTGTTCTGGGTTGCTCATCTCAAAGAGACCAAAGGGAAGGTCTGTTAGTGCTCAGAAGTTACCCAGGCAGCCTTATGTGCCCATATGAAGGGGCTAATGGCCTGGAGAGTCCAAGAAACAGACTTGGCATGCCCCTGAGCGATGCTAAATCCTCCAGCCTCATCATGACAGGGAGACTGAGGTGAGCCTCTCCTCTCTCATCTTTGCAGAAGGTGAGCGGCTCCTCAATCCTTTGAGGCAGCATCTTTTGCCCCAAGGGGCCAGCTGGATGTGTGTGGAGTTACATGACTGTGCTGGTCCGGATGAAAAACACGATACCAGTGGCGATAGTGCGGGAGGGGACCAATGCAGGATAAGATGGCACTGGCAACGTGCTGAAGTTCTGAAGGCAGCCTACTCGTGGGAGTGGGTAGGAGCTCTCAGATGGGAGGAGGGAGCTGTGTTATCAGTCTGCTTTTGCAGTGACTCAGGTTTGGTTCTTCTTTATGGTGGGAGATCAAAGAGGAAGCTGATTTTCAAAGTGGGGTCTCTGGATCATGAAACGGGATGCATATGGGAGCTTCTAAGAACGGTCACCGTTTAGGGGTTGGCAAACATTGTGGTGAGGGGGGGAAGGCTGCTGAGGGTCATCCGTCCTTCTGACCAGAGGTGGGAGCTAGGAACTGTTTCCCAAAGAGTCGCTGAGAGTCATATCAGAGAGAAAGGAGAATGACAATGGGAAGGGTCCCTATAACTAAACCTGTTTAGTTCCTGTCTTGTCACAGGCCATGCTGTTTCATGACATTGTTTTGTCCCACTTTAGACAGATTACAATTCCTTTTGCCCGGACTGAGATGTGAGCTGGGAATGGATTCTGCACCCTCTCCCCACCCCCAGGGCCAGTACTCTCACCTGCACCAGGTCCGGTGTGAGGCGCTTGGCCTGCAGCCATTTCTGGAACCTCCCTGTTTTCCGCAGGACGCGCTCAATGCTGCAGGTCTTTGGGGCAGCTGCGGAGGCACAGATTCTCCTGTCCGAGATCTTGTTTTGGTGTTTGCTGACCAGCCTTGAGATCTCCACGGGGCGCCAGGTTTTGAAATCATCCGAGTAATTTACAGGGTAAGAAGGCAAGTCGTCGGGAATCAGTCCAAGGTGTGAGGCCAGCCAGTTGTCAAACCTGGAAGAATAGCCCTTTGGGGATCAGCCTGGGAGCTGGAGAGAGGGAGCAGGGACCAAGCAGGGACCAGCCACACTGCCAGAGCCAGCAGAGCCCGGGGACAGGGAGATGGGGGAGAACATCTGCTCTGACCCATTTCTTCTCCTTAGACTGGGAAGCTCCAAGCTCTTCCTGTGAGAGGACTATTTGTGTTTCCTCAAACTTAGGGAAGTGTATATGTGATGTCAGAAAAGGAGAGGGATCTGCATACTGAAACCAAACTTTTATCTTTTTCATCCAAATGGCACAGAAGGGCTAGCCATGGCTTTCTGAACTTCTACTCCACGTGAAGGCAGCAGCTTTACATATGCTGGTACATTTGATTCTCCTAATAACCCATCCCCACTTTACAGATGTGGAAACTGAGGCTTGCGGAGCTTAAGTGCCTTGCAAGTTCAGATAATATGTTGCTAAGCAGGGATGCAAACTCAGGGCTGCCTGTTAGAAAAACCCATGATCTTTCTGCTTCGCTACACTGGTTCTAGCAAAGGCCCACTCTGTGAACAACGGCTGGGTCTTGAAACCACAGTTCTTGAAGAGGCTTCTGGTCCTGAACTGGGGAGGGCACTGCCTCTTCATATCCAACCCCAAAAAGCCCCATCAATTTTGCTTTCAGTCCACAGATACGTTATCAGTACCAACCAAGTGTCAGGGAACAGTGGCTGCTAAAGGGTCACCAAATTCAAAGCTATGTGGGATCCAGGAGGTGTGTGATTCCACACAATGGAATCCTCCCCAGGGGAGAGGCCCTGGCCTATCACCATTTGCTGATTTTCTAGGCACCACCTTGACCCTTTTCTCCAGTCATTCCTCCGTCTGTGTGCCGACAGTTCCATCAGGGAAGAATGTTCAATCTCCTTCTGATTAATGTATGAAAAAGTACTAAGAAAATGTGTCTCTTCATTATTATTAATAATTGAGGGTTATACTGCACATGAAAATTAGGCTTATATGTTATACATTTAATTTATTTTTTTAAATTTATTTTATTGTAGTATAGTTGATTTACAATGTTGTGTTAATTTCTGTTGTACAGCAAAGTGATTCGGTTACATTTCAAAGAAGGTGCTCTAAGAAACTGTCAGTAAGTACCTTCTGCAATGCAGGACCATTCAAACTGCAGTGGAAGTAGGCACAAAGAATTCCATTCAAGGACATTGCCACAGATCTGTTTAAAAAGACCAGACACCGAAAACTTGCAAGGAATCAACTCTATTGGAATTTTTAGGACAACCATGGGAAATGATCCTCCCCACTGGGAGAATAAGGAAGGGCCTAGGCCTCCGAGGCAGGCCTGTTTCCTGTAGCTACTCTTGTTCATGGGGGTTCAAACCACCCCTCCCCAAGGGCCTGTGACTAAGGATTTACAACTAGGTGGCTCTCTTTGATAACAATAACAGCGATACACATTTATGAATCACTTTAGCAGTCACTTTGCTGAATTCTGTATGTGCATTAAGTCAGTTAAACCTTTCAATAAACCTATGAGGTCAGCACTGCTATTATCACGCAGATGAGGAAACTGAGGCACAGAGAAGTTCAGTGACTTGCTCCAAGTCACACAGCCAGGAACTGGAGGAAGTAACCTTCAGGGCTCCAGAGCTTGTACTCTAAACCACTTTGCTGCTACTTAGTCCTCTATCATCTATTTTATGAATTTGTGCTTGGTAGAAGACGGGTAACATTATTAGGAGTTATAGCTAGCAGGGTCCTTAAAGATGATTTTGTCCCCGTCCCTCTTCCATTTTATATATATATATATATATATATATATATATATATATATATATGTATATATGTATATATATATATATTTAATTCTTTTCCAGATTCTTTTTCCTTATAGGTTACTAGTTCTCTGCGCTATACAGTAGGTCTTTGTTGGTTATCTATTTTTTAAAACATCTCTATTGGAGTATAATTGCTTTACAGTGGTGTGTTAGTTTCTGCTTTATAACAAAGTGAATCAGCTATACATATGTTCCCATATCTCTTCCCTCTTGCGTCTCCCTCCCTCCCACCCTCCCTATCCCACCCCTCTAGGTGGTCACAAAGCACCGAGCTGATCTCCCTGTGCTATGCGGCTGCTTCCCACTAGCTATCTATTTTACACTTGGTAGTGTATATATGTCCATGCCACTCTCTCACTTTGTCCATTATATTTTGAGGATGAGAAAATTGAAGATGACTTGTCTGAATAATCATAGAAAATTAGTGGCAGGGGAGGACAGATCTCAGGGGTCTCTGTCTCCCAGTTTGTGGGGATGGCATGGAGATGGATGCCCTACCCTGTGGGATAACCTCATTGTCCTCTTTTTCTGTCCCCACCTTCTGAGGAGGCTCTACTGAAAGGACAGCACTGACTTGGCAGGTGACTGTAATGGATCCCGGTGCATGTCCAGCCATGGCTTGAGGTGTCCCATGAGGACCAATTGAGGACAAATAAACAGGTCTACAGGCCACACTTCTCCCCCTTTCCAAATGGTAATAACTTTAGGATGCTGAATGGGAAAAAAATTAATATTCTTACAACTTTGATTACCTACTTTATTAAACTGAAGAATGTCAGTGAGAAAATGGGCCCTGCTGTTTATTCACTAAAATGTTAATATCCTAGAATTTGGAAAACCACAAAATAGAGGCAGAGTTCTAATCTTCCTTCTGAACTGACATCATGGGCATGTTTGTAGTGAGCCTGGCTGAGTTCCTCACTGGGCTAAAAGATGGACAAGCAAGAGCATAGTTTCCCAGAGCTGGAAGGAAGAATAAATGTCATGTGGTCCCATCCCTGCAAGCTCCTCAACATGGAGAGCAGGCTAGGGGTGTAGGGGAGAGTGACAACATTGGAACGAGAATGTATATTTCTTGTGTTTGCATCCAGTCAAACACTAAGTTTGTAGCCACGTCTCCCTAAATATTTCGTGCCTCTCTTCCCTCTTCTCTACCCCTCAGGACACTTAAAACATCCAGCATCTTTCCAAAGCTCTCAGGATACAGTTCATACTTCACAAGGCTCTTCCTAAGCCCATCTCCTGCTGCTCCCCTCACAAGCTTGCGTTGGTCTCACCAAACCACTGACCATCCTTGGCTAAGCTGTATTGTTTTGGGCCTCTGAGCCTCCACTCATCTTGTTATATGCTGATCCCTTTATCTGAGACACTTTCTCTTTCCTCCCTGGATAATCCCTACCCGACACATTAAACCCCAGACAGGTATCATCTCTTCTGATTCTCACTCCCTCATCCCCCCAGTCTGAGATAGGTTCCCTCCCACATGCTCCCATGACATCCTGTGTAGGACATTTTGTATAGTCCTCATACTCTGCTTTAATCATTGGTTCATGTCTCTGTCTTCCTTCAGGGCCAGGACTGGGCCTCCTTCAACTTTGTAACTAAGTGCCTAGCAGAGTGCTTGGCTCCAAGTTAGTACCCAATGATTTTAGTTGGATGGATGGATGGTTGGATGGGTATTTGAACGAACAGATGGTTAAGTGAGTAGAGGAATACATGGAGGGATGGATGAATGGGATGCACAGAGTGAAGGTTGGGTGGAAGAATGCCTAGAGGGATGCTTGGATGAATGGGTGAATGGATGGATGGATGGGTGCATGTATGGATGATTGAATGTGTAGATGGATATTTTTGCCTTAAGCTCTGGGGCCCTGAAGCTCTCAAGATCTCTGAATTCATTTGGGGAAGTGAGTTAAAGCAGTAATTACTATCACCTTCTGAGGTGAAGGAGAAAGACAAGGGCAAGGGAGAAGGGAAGGCAAAAAAAAGCTTAATGATTTACTTATTTTGCTGTGAGTCATCCACCACTCAGAAGTATTCAAACATTCTTTAAGACTTTGGGAATGGGGGGTGAGGATGTAAGGCCATTTGGGTACAGTAAGGAAGGCAAGGTAAGACATCCATCCTCGTAAGAGCCGAGGAATCCTTAGGAGTGATTCTGATCAGAAATACTGCCATTAAGTACCCCATACCCCACACTTTCACCTTACCTGTTACTCGCACATATGCAAATACTGATCAATCAGATCCTGGTAGAACTTGCCAGTTGGGGTGGTCACTTAGAATTTTATATATAAGGATATATTCAGTAGGAAGGATATGTAAATCAGGTTGACTCATTTTTCTAGCTTCCCTTAACTTTTTCATTCATGATTTGAAAGTCAACATGTAATGCATGGAAAACTGGTACTGAAAACATTCTAATGGTCAAAGACCATTGGTTGTGTATGGGAAGCATCAGATTCATGATTACCATTCTTGCCAAAGGAAAGATAGGGAAAGAAGGGAAGGTGACATCCTTCCACCAATCATGTGTCTTCAGCCTACCCAGCCAGCCCGGGGAGCTCACCCTCTGTTTGTTGCTGAACAACAAGCATTGTCCAATCCTTATTGAGGACCAGGACTGGAGTTCTAATGCTTGCCTGGCTATAGCATTTCAGCCTAACATCTGAAAGTTTTGGATGGGCTTTCTCTTAAGGTAGCATTATGACCAGTTTTAAAAGTGGAGGAATGTTTGGAGATGAACAAAAACGATGAGCAAACACACCATTGGAAAGAGAGGCAAAGGATGTGAACTTGTAGACAATTTAGCAAAGAAGAAATACAAATGGGCAAGAAGCCTGCAAAAAGGGCTCAACTGAGAAGAAATCCATAATAAAAATAATAGTAATAGTAAACACTTCTGAGTGTGCAAAAAGTAAACTCTATAGGTAGAAGTCTCCATTTGGAGATATATATGTATATATATATATATATATATATATATATATATCTCATAATCCTAAAAATTCACTGTATTTTTTGACCCAGAAATTTCACCTTTAGGAATTTGTTACAGGAATTAATCACTGATGTGCATAAAAGTCTAGCCACAGGGATCTTCAACATAGCACTGTTTATAATAATGAAAAGTGAAAAAAAAATCCCTTGTTACCCCACAATAGTTGATTAGTTAAATAAATTATGGTTGATTGATGCAATCGAATACCACGAAACCACTAAAAGTCAAATTGTGGAGAAGAATAGTTAATGTGGAAAGGTGTTCCAATACATGGTTAAATAAAAGTTTCCAAAAGAGTATGCATAGTATGATCACATTTTTGTTGAAAAAATTTTAATCCATACTTAGAAAAAAGGTGGTAAGGATCATACACCAAAATGTTAACTAAACATCTTGAGGAATTGTCTGTGATTTTTATTTTGTGCTTTCTTTAATCAATATTTCCTGAAAATTCTAAAATAAAGAGATATCACTTTTAAAATAAGGAAAATACTATTTACAATGTAGAGAAAAGGACTATAAACAAGTCCACGTTCCCAGAGCCACTTACTACCTCTCGCTGCTTCCTTGCGCTGAGGATGTGATTTCTCAACGTGAAGCATTCCAAACCTCAACCTGCCCCGCCTGGTGTTTCCCTGCTTGGATCTGCACACTTCCCTTTCAGGCAGGCGCACGTGGAAAATGAATTCTGAGGGAGCTGAAGTAATATCCTGAACTCAACTGGAACACAAACCTGTTTGGGGAAATGCTTCCTGAATATGGTCATTACCTGACTGATGAGAAAAACCTCATTTCTTTCCACTTGAAGAGCCGACTGTAATATTCATACACTCTTGTTTACTTATCTGGAGGAGGATATGAATCTGGAGCTCTTCCTCAGTTGAATCCCTTAATTTCCCTCCCTCTTATCTTAAAATATGTCCATATTCTCACTGCCTTCTTTCTCCAAGGAATCAGTGCCACTTCCCCTGCGTTTTTGGCCCTCTCCATCCCATTTCTTAGGTGGGAAATCTTGAGTTCATTTCCAGCATCTTCATTTCCTGTCACATCGAGTTGATCAACAAAATGATTCTCTAGCTGAACTGACTTGCATCCTTCCTGCGCTGCTTTGTTCCCAATGATCTTTCTCTTGGACTAGGAGAACTGGTCTGACAGCCCCTGCCAGCATCACCAGGCTGTTCTGCACACTGCTTTCCAGAAGATCTTTCCAAAATACAGGCCTCATCTTGTCCCCGCCCTACTTAACATCCTCACCATTGCCTGCAGTACAGCTTCCTCAGCTGGAGGTCTTTCAACTTTTTAACATTCAAAATGCCTTAAAAAATGGTCTAATAGGACATGTACACACTACTATATATAAAATAGACAACTAATAAGGACCTATTGTATAGCACAGGGAACTCAATACTCTGTAATGACCTATATGGGAAAAGAATCTAAAAAAGAGTGGATATATGTATATGTATAACTGATTCACTTTGCTGTACACCTGAAACTAACACATTGTAAATCAACTATACTCCAATAAAAATTTTTTAAAAATGGTCTAATAGGAAAAGTTCACATCCACTCCCTATAACATCTACCATCTCACAAAAGAAGTTCTTTTTGTTGGTATTTTCTATTTGTTATTTCTGTTTAGTAACTTAGTAGAATACTCAAATATGTCTTTGGTTAATACAGATTGGAAATAAAATTATCGTAAATGAATGCCTTCTGCTTAGTCATCAAATCTTACAAGCCAGAGGCAGGGCCTTGGGGGAAGGCACAAGAGAAGAGGCCTATTACAAAGGGTCTATTGAAAAGGCTGGAGACCACTGGCTCACAGGTTAAGTCCCAATTCCTTGGTATGGCATTCAAGGCCCCTGGCCCCATCTGACCCTTCCAACCTCCTCCTGCTGCCATGCCTCCACATGTGCCCCATGCTCCAGCCACTAAGACTTCTCACCTCTTCCCACACCGCTGGGCCTTTGCTCAAGCTGATCCTTCTAACTTAAGCCCCTCTCCTCCCACTAAATTTCAGCTCATCCTTCAAGGTCTTGCTCAGAACACCTTCCCCTGGAGAAGCCTTTCTCCAGTCCCCATTTGGAATTAATATCCTCTCCCTGGACCTCCCCGAGGTCCTTTACACTTCACTTCTGGCCTGCATCAGATCAAGCCTTATTGTTATTTGTAAC
This sequence comes from Monodon monoceros, assembly GCF_005190385.1. Lineage (NCBI taxonomy): Eukaryota > Metazoa > Chordata > Mammalia > Artiodactyla > Monodontidae > Monodon > Monodon monoceros. The sequence continues at coordinate 39,801,504 of NW_021703779.1, forward strand.
ACCGTTCCCCTTTCCTGATATCCCGGAGGGCAATGACCAGAGTTATAGCAATGCCATTACAGCACGTGCTGGGTCTTGGCCATAGTAAAGGCCAAGTAAAGGCCAACACATTGACTGTGTGTTGGCAGGCCTGAATTCCAGAGTGTGGTACTATTCTTTGGTGAGAGCCAGGTGCATTGAGATTTACTAAACTTAGGTTTTCCTCTGATCAAGGCAACATCTCACAGCAGAAAACTTGTTCAGAAACTTTGGAGCAAACTGCCTCGGTTTGAATTCCAGATCTGCCACTTATGAGGTGGTGACCTTGGGCAAGTCACTGAACCTTGCTAGGTCTCAGTTCACTATCTGAATCATGAGTGCAAAACACTAACTGCCAGGATTGTTTTGAGGAGAAAAATAAAAAACAGCTTTAAATTGTCTGTCACGTAGTAAGCTGTCTATAAATTTTATTTCCTTCCCACTATGAGAAATGAACTTGGTAAACTCAATAGTCCCAGGCTACTCCATTCATAGAAAACTTTAAGCTCCCATTTCCAAAGGAAACTTTGGATTTAGCATTTAGAGCTGGAATTTGGCTTCACACCTTACCCCCTTCCCATCCCAACTTTAACTCATTCCCACTATGATTAAATGGCTTTGCTTCAGCTCCCACCCATAAATTCATAAATTACATCCTGACTTGATTTCAAGAAACTCCTGGACATCATCACATGAAGGGAACAGAATTTTGCCCCTCAGAGTTATCTGATTGAGATTCTGACCTTATTTCTTCTTTAAAGAACTTCTTGCAAATAGATGTCCCGATGCAGGCATTACATTTATCAAGGCCGAGGAAAGTCCTTCCAAAATTGTAGCTGGTTCTGACTCGGGACACCAGAGAAGGAGAGGGAGAAGCCGGCGAGGAGACAGAGTAGCTCAGGGCTGAGACCCACAGCAGCAGGGCTGGCCAGCCCGGGTGGAGGGCTGCAGCTTCAGGCCCCAGCCGCGGCTCCATCATGGGCTCGGGACTCCAGCTGCAGCCCTCGGCTGCCCACTTAGGGCTGTGCAGAGGCAGGTCTTGGCAAAAGAGAGAGGGCTGGCTTCAGGGCGCTGACCCCATCCCAGCTTCCCAGGTTTCTGTTTGAGGATGCTAAGGAGCTTGGGGCTAACGAACCTGGGGAGGAGGTGAGGAAGTCCATGGAGGATGCTGATAGCACCGTTTCCAGAGTTACTCTTCCTCTGCCCTGGGGCGGCTGCTGCAGCCTGGGGAGGGGCTGACTAGCAGATTTCGGGAAGGACAATGGCCAGGGCCTCCCTGTGCAGTCTTTTTGACAAACACAGGATATCCTGGCTGGGCAGGAAAGGTCCATGCAGGATGTATGTCCGACCTGGTTTCCACCTGGGAGTGTCAAAGGATCTTGAAGGTCTCCGCCCTCCACTGTTTTAATTCTGGGTGTATCTGTCCCTATGGATCACACACATACACACACAAACACACGCACACCAGCCCCTCCCCGGCCCCCTGCGGTAGATAATTTGGCCTGTCCCTTAACCAGCCATATTTGGCTGTGAAATAACTAGAAGTCATTTTGCTGGCCATTAAGGGACACATTTGATACTGATTTGAAAGGTGAAGCGTTTTTACTCCTTAGGGAACAGACAAACGCAATCTGAGAAGAAAGGAGGGGAAAGGACCCGGTGGCCTCTGGCATGATAAGGGGAGGACCAGAAAGATCCTTCTGCCTGCACCCAGCTGTGTCTGTCCCTCTCCTCCTTGCCTGAAAGTCCCTCTTCCTTTACTGCCTGACCTCCCTTCTCAGTGGCCGGCCTGACTTGGTGGGATATGACTGCCCCAGGATGGCCTTCCTCATGACACCAAGAAAAGGTCCATAGCATGGAGCAGATGGCAGTGCTAATTTAGGAATATGTAGAGAGGACCAAATCAGGGAAGGCAGGCTTGGGTTGGGAGAAGGAAAAAAAGCTGGGCATGGCCTCAGGAGAATTGGGGAGTTTTGCTAAAGGTTGATGGGAAGAGCAGGGTACGGGCAGTTCTCTGATGGTTAAGCATGTGCTTATTAGCTAGCTGTATATGCTCCTCAGTCAAATGTCATGCTTTTTTTTTTTTTTTATCGTGGAGTTGTGAGAATTCTTTATGTATTCTCGATACTAGTTCTGTGTTGGTTATGTGGCTTGCAAATATTTTCTCCCAGGTGGTAACTTGTCTTTCGTCTTCTTAACAGGGTCTTTTGCATTGATAAAAAGTACAGAAATACTGAAAAAAAGGTACAGGGCTAAGTACAGATCCCTGGGGAAAGTGCTGCAAATGGTGTTCCAGATTCAATGTGATTTAACAAAATATATATTGTACTTACTGTTACCTCAAGGTTTTAATTTAGGTCCTGCAGGTAATCTCAGCAGCAGGGGAGCTAAGAGCCCAGGCAAGTTGCTCATGGACAGTACAGCAACACGTTGTAGGAAGGGCACTGACTAAAGTTACTAACTGTTCCAGTTTGCCCAGGGCTGTCGGTGTTAGTCCTGGAATCTCAGGTAAGCCCTTAATCTTGGGAAAACTCGAATGATTGGTCACCCATATGAGGACCTGATAGACCTCCCATAAGAGTTGTATGAGATGAGACCTCAGGTGTGCCATTTGGCTATTAGGTTGAAGGACAACATTAAAGGTTGGAGGGCTTGAGAGGCACCTTGGAGGCAGACCTGTAGATCACACACACACACACACACACACACACACACACACACAGGTTTTTTTTAAAACTTAGTTAACTTTAACTTTTTCTCATGTCATTAAATATTCTTCCATGAGACCATTTATAAGTACTGCATTCCATTATATAGATGTAGTACAATTTATTTAACAAATCCCTTATTTTTGACACTTTGGTTGCTGACGGGTAGGATTTTGACAGCTGAAACTCCTGAAAATGATGAAAACCAGATTTTTTTCCTCACTTCCAAAATGCCATGAATTGTAAGATCCACCATCAATTTAAATAGCAGCGTTTTAGAGGAAAAATATAAGAAACACTATATCAAGTGTCCATTAAAAAGTGCTCTAAATTATCCCTATAACTTTAACTATATGCTACTTCCCATTTTTGAATCATGACCAAATTTTGGATGTGTTTTTCACATTTAGAGTCTGAACGTATACTGAGTTGCTCATTTCAGGGGACTTGCTGCTTTTCATAATGTTCTCATGATTCTTAGTCTCTTTGGTACCTTTAGTGATATGGCAAGTATAGCAGGTAAGATTTTCAGTCTATGTGTTCAGATGTGAAGACCTACAACTTTACATTTTATAATTCAACCTAATTTTTATTTTGAGCCTTCCATTCTGGATTGGTGGGAAGTCTTAGCATGGTTATTTCTTGAGTTCTTCCCTTCTCTTCTGGAATTTCATTGTGGTTCGGTGAGATTTACTCAACATTCAGCCACTGGGTGGAGATGTTTGGTACCACTGCCCGCCATGGGGCCTGTTATGATTAGTCCAAGTTGCTTCTTAATCCCTTCAAACTCTACTTGGGGCTCATGCTTCAGCCTGCAAGACTGCCCACCACGCCTTTAGATGAACCTTGAGTGTCACTTCCTTTCTGGGGTTTTGCCACTCCCTTACTCTTGCATTCCTAGCCCACCAAGAGGCCATATTTACTTTCTAACTTGCCACATTCTCCCCCTGACGGAATGAGAAAGGGACTGTCTGCTTGAATTGGTAGGGGATGGGAGGGGCAGAAAGAGGAAAATACAAGGGTAAAAAAACACAGGTTACTGTCTTCAAATGCTTTTCTGCCACACAAAGTATATCAGGTTTTGCTTGCATGACTTATTTGGTTGGAACCATAGTTTCACTTTTTCCCGTAATTGAGTTATTTGTCACTAGAAGTTAAAGAGCTTCCTTAAAAGTCAACCAGCCCCTGGGACAGATTTTTCAGAACCTAGCAACAATTCTTCATGATGTATACTCCACCAGGGCAGAGATTTTTAATCTCTTTTGCCTCAAGCCTCCAGAGCAGCTTATAGCATATGCTGCCTCATTTTAAGTAAAAATTAGGGATCCAAGTTAATATACAGCTGCAATGACAATTAGATGAACTAATCCCTTCTACACATTGCAAAATTCTCAGTCACAGGCAGCAAGGAGCCTTTTATAACTTCTTCTTTAATTCTGAGGCTGACAGTTTTCTTGTGACTTTGAGTATAAGGGCCTTCCTAATTTCAGAAACACTGAAGATTAAAAAAATCTGGGGCTCAGCACTGAAGAAATCTGCAAGGCAGCCGACTGCCAGGAGGAGAAACAATAAAAGAAGTATTTTGATTTGTTTGATCCCAGGGGTGGGACACATGGGCAAATGGTGAGGCATAAATGAAGGACCCCACTGAAGGGACCTTGGCTAGGAGGCCAGTGGTTTGGAGTGGCAGGGAAGGTCAATGTGAATGATGTGGGATGGATTAATGTGTGAAGGACACTGGGCATGACATGGAGTCGGTTTGAGAAAATGGTGCCCAAGACCAAGGACATGGCAGTAGGAATGAAAGCAAAGGGATAAATGTGAGGGGTAATAAGCATGGTCTCCATGACTTGGAAACTGAGTCAATGAAGAGAATAAGGGAGAAGAAAAATCCACGGATTTTTCAAATCTGGCTGTCTAGGAAAATATAATACCATTGATAGGTGCCGAGAATGAGGAAGATGAGCTGGCGTTGGAGGAAGACAAAAATCCTGGTTTTGGATCTTTGAATTTAAAACATTAACTGCTAACATAGGTCTTATTAATTGATCTCCATGGATATGATTGCTTTAGAATATCAGAATGTGCCCAACTAAACTATTACCCAGTTCTCATATTTCCATCTTGATGATAAGGATATAGCCTTAGATTCTGATAAATATCTTACTGAAATCTGGTACTATATCATCAGCGTTCTCCTGACGTGTGTATGCCAGACTAGTAATGTAAAAAACAGTGAGATGAGCTATCACGGGATTTTCTTGGTGAACCCCTACTGGCCCTTACTGATCTCCACTGCCCGCTGTAAGTGCTCACAAACAGTAGTTTTGCTCAGTAGTCCAGCCTAGACTTTCTAGAGGTCACCTTAAAAAAACCCCTGAGCATCTTCAGTCTTCTGGCATCTCCCTTATTCGATATTGTAGCAGCTGTGGAGGTGCGCTGCTCTATCTCCTTTCATGAAAGAAGGTGTGGATCACCCGTGAAGAGTGCAGTTAGCTGATGCTCCCCAACTGTTGGCGCTTCAGGATCCAGCTCAGCTTTTGAGCCGAGGCCACACTCTGCCTGGGCAGCCCCTAGCCGATGACTGAGCATAGTGGAAGTAGTAAGGTTTGGCCATCTCTGCCGATCAGAATTCCTTTAATGAGGGACCTGTGGTCCGGAGCTCCCTGCTGGGTTGGCTGAGGCTTTGTCAGATCTGCATCGTGGTTTTAGGTACTCCCTGCCCCAAACGGCTTCCTCTCCCCAGGCATCTGCAAATCTCTAAACCTCTTGCACTCCTAACTGCATCTCAAGAGTCTGATTCCTGGAGGGCCCAAATGACACAAAAATGATCCTTCTATGCTCTCCTGACATTAGTCCTAGGATCAAATGTCTAAGTTTATTTTTGGAGGGGGGCTGAGAAATAATTTGTTTAACATGAAGTCCCAAGGAAGAGATCTCATAATTCCCTCAGCTCTCTTGGGCTTTGATTCTTTCTCAAAAAATATTAACCCTACTCTTTAATATTTAAAAATTGTTCCCCTTGATGTAAAAGGTGGCAACCTGATAGGGTTCAGCTTTCTCTCTGTCTGCACCATCTTATTCAAGGGGGTAGATCTATTCTTTTGTGGTTCTTCTTTAGATGAGCATGGTTAAAAAAATTTGCCCTTAGCATGTTTACCATCCCTAGTTCCTCACTTTACAATTTTCCTGACCAGGACTTCAAAATCTCTAATAATACCTTACAATGTGGAGACTTCTGTAGTTTTATAAAGCACTTTCACATTTATTATTCCACTAGATTCTTATAAGAAACTTGTGAAGGAGGAGGATTCAAAGCTAATAATTATTATTATAGATGAGGAAACTGAGGATTAGAGATGTTTAATGGACAACAAATGTCACACAGCTAGTACGTACCAGACCTGAGGCTTGAACTCAGCTCCTCTGAAGCATAACACAGGGCACCATCTACTCTATCACAATGCCTCTCAAGATGTGGCGTGAGTTTGTACTGGTGGTTTCAGGGAGTCTAATTTGCATCCCCAGATGTGCAGAAGTGGCTCTGGGTTCTCAGAAGGCTTTCCACATATTTTGGCAACATACCCAAGGAACACGACATCCTTCTGAAGCAGTCACATGGGACTAACCTGTGCCCTCTTTGCTCTGCTCATCAGGGACCAATGCATGAATTGCTGGTGCCTGTGAAGATCTGTATGTTGTCATGAAGTGCCAGCAACTTCAGATGTCCAGGACTCACCTAGGAGAGGTTGCCAGCCATTGGGCTTCTTGGTACTGTTTCTCTTCCTCCATAACCCTGTGTTATTTTTCTCTATTCACCATCACCCTTGTGATGCTGGGTTTGATTTTTCTCTGCTTTCTTTCTTTCTTTGTTTTTTTTAACATCTTTAGGAGTATAATTGCTTTACAATTGTGTGTTAGTTTCTGCTATATAACAAAGTGAATCAGCTATATATATACCTATATCCCCATATCTTCTCCCTCTTGCACCTCCCTCCCACCCTCGCTATCCCACTCCTCTAGGTGGTCACAAAGCACCAAGCTGATCTCCCTGTGCTATGCGGCTGCTTCCCACTAGCTATCTATTTTACATTTGGTAGTGTATATATGTCCATGCTACTCTCTCACTTCGTCCCAGCTTACACTTCCCCCTCCCTGTGTCCTCAACTCCATTCTCTACGTCTGAGTCTTTATTCCTGTCCTGCCTCTAGGTTCTTCAGAACCATTTTTTTCTTTTTTTTTAGATTCCACATATATCTGTTAGCATACGATATTTGTTTTTCACTTTCTGACTTACTTCACGCTGTATGACAGACTCTAGATCCATCCACCTCACTACAAATAACTCAATTTCATTTCTTTTTGTGGCTGAATAATATTCCATTGTGTATATGTGCCACATCTTCTTTATCCATTCATCTGTGGATGGACACTTAGGTTGCTTCCATGTCCTGGCTACTGTAAATAGAACTTCAGTGAACATATTGGTACATGACTCTTTTTGAATTATGGTTTTCTCAGGGTATATGCCCAGTAGTGGGATTGCTGAGTCGTACGGTAGCTTTATTTTTAGTTTTTTAAGGAACCTGCATACTGTGCTCCATAGTGGCTGAATCCATTTACATTCCCACCAGCAGTGCAAGAGGGTTCCCTTTTCTCCACACCCTCTCTAGCATTTATTGTTTGTAGATTTTTTGATGACGGCCATTCTGACTGGTGTGAGGTGATACCTCATTGTAGCTTTGATTTGCATTTCTCTAATGATTAGTGATGTCGAGCATCCTTTCATGTGTTTGTTGGCAATCGGTATACCTTCTTTGGAGAAGTGTCTATTTATGTCTTCTGCCCATTTTTGGATTGGATTGTTTGTTTTTTTGTTATTGAGCTGCATGAGCTGTTTGTAAATTTTGGAGATTAATCCTTTGTCCGTTGCTTCATTTGCAAATATTTTCTCCCATTCTGACGGTTGTCTGTTCGTCTTGTTTCTGGTTTCCTTTGCTGTGCAAAAGCTTTAAAGTTTCATTAGGTCCCATTTGTTTATTTTTGTTTTTACTTCCCTTTCTCTAGGAGGTGGGTCAAAAAGGATCTTGCTGTGATGTATGTCATAGAGTGTTCTGCCTATGTTTTCCTCTAAGAGGTTAATAGTGTCTGACTTACATTAAGGTCGTTAATCCATTTTGAGTTTATTTTTGTGTATGGTGTTAGAGAGTGTTCTAATATCATTCTTTTTACATGTAGCCATCCAGATTTCCCAGCACCACATATTGAAGAGGGTCTCTTTTCTCCATTGTATATTCTTGCCTCCTTTATCAGAAATAAGGTGATCATATGTGTGTGGGTTTATCTCTGGGCTTTCTATCCTGTTCCATAGATCTATATTCCTGTTTTTGTGCCAGTACCATACTGTCTTGATTACTGCAGCTTTGTAGTATAGTCTGAAGTCTGGGAGCCTGATTCCTCCAGCTCCGTTTTTCTTTCTCAGGATTGCTTTGGCTATTCAGGGTCTTTTGTGTCTCCATACAAATTGTGCAACTTTTTTTTCTAGTTCTGTGAAAAATGCCAGTGGTAGTTTGATAGGGAATCTGTAGATTGCTTTGGGTAGTATAGTCATTTTCACAATGTTGATTCTTCCAATCCAAGAACATGGTATATTTCTCCATCTGTTGGTGTCATCTTTAATTTCTTTCATCAGTGTCTTATACTTTTCTGCATACAAGTCTTTTGTCTCCTTAGGTAGGTTTATTCCTAGGTATTTTATTCTTTTTGTTGCAATGGTAAATGGCAGTGTTTTGATAATTTCTCTTTCAGATTTTTCATCATTAGTGTATAGGAATGCAAGACATTGCTGTGCATTATTTTGTATCCTGCTACTTTACCAAATTCATTGATTAGTTCTAGTAGTTTTCTGTTAGTGTCTTTAGGATTCTCTAGGGATAGCATCATGTCATCTGCAAAGAGTGACAGTTTTGCGTCTTCTTTTCCAATTTGGATTCCTCTTATTTCTATTTCTTCTCTGATTGCTGTGGCTAAAACTTCCAAAACTATGTTGAATAATAGTGGTGAGAGTGGGCAACCTTGTCTTGCTCCTGATCTTAGTGGAAATGGTGTCAGTTTTCCACCATTGAGGACTATGTTGGCTGTGGGTTTGTCATATATGGCCTTTAATATGTTGAGGAAAGTTCCCTCTATGCCTACTTTCTTCAGGGTTTTTATCATAATTGGGTGTTGAATTTTGTTGAAAGCTTTTTCTGCATCTATTGAGATGATCATATGGTTTTTCTCCCTCAGTTTTTTAATATGGTGTATCACATTGATTGATTTGCGTATATTGAAGAATCCTTGCATTCCTGGGATAAACCCCACTTGATCATGGTGTATGATCCTTTTAATGTGTTGTTGGATTCTGTTTGCTAGTATTTTGTTGAGGATTTTTGCATCTATGTTCATCAGTGATATTGGCCCGTAGTTTTCTTTCTTTGTGACATCTTTGTCTGGTTTTGGTATGAGGGTGATGGTGGCCTCGTAGAATGAGTTTGGGAGTGTTCCTCTCTGCTAAATTTTTGAAGAGTTTGAGAAGGATAGGCATTAGCTCTTCTCTAAATGTTTGATAGAATTTGCCTGTGAAGCCATCTGATCCTGGGCTTTTGTTTGTTGGAAGATTTTTAATCACAGTTTCAATTTCAGTGCTTGTGGTTGGTCTGTTCATATTTTCTATTTCTTCCTGGTTCAGTCTCTGAAGGTTGTGCTTTTCTAAGAATTTGTCCATTACTTCCAGGTTGTCCATTTTATTGGCATATAGTTGCTTGTAGTAATCTCTCATGATCCTTTGTATTTGTGCAGTGTCAATTGCTACTTCTCCTTTTCCATTTCTAATTCTATTGATTTGAGTCTTCTCCCTTTTTTTCTTGATGAGTCTGTCTAATGGTTTATCTATATTGTTTATCTTCTCAAAGAACCAGCTTTTAGTTTTATTGATCTTTGCTATTGTTTCCTTCATTCCTTTTTCATTTATTTCTGTTCTGATTTTATGATTTCTTTCCTCTGCTAACTTTGGGGGTTCCTTGTTCCTCTTTCTCTAATTGCTTTAGGTGTAAGGTTAGGTTGTTTATTTGAGATGTTTCTTCTTTCTTGAGGTAGGATTGTATTGCTATAAACTTCCCTCTTAGAACTGCTTTTGTAGCTTCCCATAGGTTTCGGGTTGTTGTGTTTTCATTGTCATTTGTTTCTAGGTATTTTTTGATTTCCTCTTTGATTTCTTCAGTGATCTCGTGGTTATTAAGTAGTGTATGTTTAGCCTCCATGTGTTTGTATTTTTTACAGACTTTTTCCTGTAATTCATATCTAGTCTCATAGTGGTGTCGTTGGAAAAGATACTTGATGCAATTTCAATTTTTTAAAATTTTCCAAGGCTTGATTTGTGACCCAAGATATGATCTATCCTGAAGAATGTTCCATGAGCACTTGAGAAGAAGGAGTATTCTGTTGTTTTTGGATGGAATGTCCTATAAATATCAATTAAGTCCATCTTGTTTAATGTATCATTTACAGCTTGTGTTTCCTTATTTATTTTCATTTTGGATGATCTGTCCATTGGTGCAACTGGGGTGTTACGTCCCCTAGTATGATTTTGTTACTGTCGATTTCTCCTTTTATGGCTGTTAGCATTTGCCTTATGTATTGAGGCGCTCCTATGTTGGGTGCATAAATATTTATAATTTTTATATCTTCTTCTTGGATTGATCCCTTGATCATTATGTAGTGTCCTTCTTTGTCCCTTGTAATAGTCTTTGTTTTAAAGTCTATTTTGTCTGATATGAGAATTGCTACTCCAGCTTTCTTTTGATTTCCATTTGCATGGAATATCTTTTTCCATCCCCTTATTTTCAGTGTGTATGTGTCCCTAGGTCTGAAGTGGGTCTCTTGTAGACAGCATATATACGGCTCTTGGTTTTGGATCCACTCAGCCAGTCTATGTCTTTCGAATGGAGCATTTAATCCATTTAAATATAAATTAATTACCAATATGTATGTTCCTTTTACCATTTTCTTAATTGTTTGGGGTTTGTTTTTCTACGTCTTTTTTTTCTCTTGTGTTTCCTGACTAGAGAAGTTCCTTTAGCATTTGTTGTAAAGCTGGTTTGGTGGTGCTGAATTCTCTCAGCTTTTGCTTGTCTGTAAATGTTTTAATTTCTCTGTCAAATCTTAATGAGATCCTTGCTGGGTAGAGTCATCTTGGTTGCAGGTTTTTCCCTTTCATCACTTTAAATATGTCCTGCCACTCCCTTCTGGCTTGCAGAGTTTCTGCTGAAAGATCAGCTGTTAACCTTATGGAGATTCCCTTGTATGTCATTTGTTGTTTTTCCCTTGCTGCTTTTAATATTTTTTCTTTGTTTTTAATTTTGTTTAACTAATATGTGTCTTGGCATGTTTCTCCTTGGATTTATCCTGTATGGGACTCTCTGCGCTTCCTGGACTTGATTAACTATTTCCTTTCCCATATTAGGGAACTTTCCAACTATAATCTCTTCAAATATTTTCTCAGTCCCTTTCTTTTTCTCTTCTTCTTCTGGGATGCCTGTAATTTGAATGTTGATGTGTTTAATATTGCCCCAGAGGTCTCTGAGACTGTACTCAATTGTTCTCATTCTTTTTTCTTTATTCTGCTCTGCAGTAGTTATTTCCACTATATTTTTTTCTAGGGCACTTATCCATTCTTCTGCCTCAGTTATTCTGCTATTGATTCCTTCTAATGAATTTTTAATTTCATTTATTGTGTTGTTCATCATTGTTTGTTTGCTGTTTATTTCTTCTAGGTCCTTGTTAAAGATTTCTTGTAATTTCTCCATTCTATTTCCAAGATTTTGGATCATCTTTACTATCATTACTCTGAATTCTTTTTAGGTAGACTGCCTATTTCCTCTTCATTTGTTTGGTCTGGTGGTTTTTTACCTTGCTCCTTCACTTGCAGTGTGTTTTTCTGTCTTCTCATTTTGCTTACCTTACTGTGTTTGCGGTCTCCTTTTTGCAGGCTGCAGGCTTGTAGTTCCTGTTGTTTTTGGTGTGTGTCCCCAGTGGTAAGGTTGGTTTAGTGTGTTGTGTAGGTTTCTGGTGGAGGGGACTAGTGCCTGTGTTCTGGTGTATAAGGCTGGATCTTGGCTTTCTGGTGGACTGGTCCATGTCTGGTGGTGTGTTTTGGGGGGGTCTGTGGCCTTATTATGATTTTAGGCAGCCTCTCTGCTAATGGGTGGGGTTGTGTTCCTGTCCTGCTAGTTGTTTGGCATAGGGTGTCCAGCACTGTAGCTTGCTGGTTGTTGAGTGCAGCTGGGTCTTAGCATTGAGATGGAGATCTCTGGGACAGCTTTCACTGTTTGATATTATGTGGAGCTGGGAGGTCTCTGGTGGACCAATGTCCTGATCTCAGCTCTCCAACCTCAGAGGCACAGGCTTCACACCTGGCCGGAGCACCAAGACCCTGTCAGCCACACGGCTCAGAAGAAAAGGGAGGAACAAAGAAAGAAAGAAAGAAAATAAATAAAATATAGTTATTAAAATAAAAAATAATTATTAAAAATAAAAAATTAAAAAATAATAAGAAAAGGAAAAAAAAGAAGGAAAAAAAGAAGAGAGCAACCAAACCAAAAGACAAATCCACCAATGTAAACAAGTGTTAAAAACTATTCAAAAGAAAACTGGCCAAAACAAAACAAAACAAAACAAAAAAAACGGACAGAGAGGATCCTGGGACAAATGGTAAAAGCAAAGCTATACAGACAAAATCACAAAAGAAGCATACACATACACACAAAAAGAGAAAAAGGAAAAAAAACATATATATCGTTGCTCCTGAAGTCCACCACCTCAATTTTGGGATGATTTGTTGTCTATTCAGGTATTCCAGAGATGCAGGGTACATCAAGTTGATTGTGGAGATTTAATCCGCTGCTCCTGAGGCTGCTGGGAGAGATTTCCCTTTCTCTTCTTTGTTCTCACAGCTCCCGGGGTTCAGCTTTGGATTTGGACCCGCCTCTGCGTGTAGGTCGCCGGAGGGCGTCTGTTCTTCGCTCAGAGAGGACGGGGGTTAAAGGAGCCGCTGATTCGGGGGCTCTGGCTCAATCAGGCCGGGGGGAGGGAGCGGCACGGAGTGCGGGGCGAGCCTGCGGCGGCAGAGGCCGGCGTGACGTTGCACCAGTGTGAGGCGCACCGTGCTTTCTCCCTGGGAAGTTGTCCCTGGATCCCGGGAACCTGGCAGTGGTGGGCTGCACAGGCTCCCGGCAGGGTAGGTGTGGATAGTGACCTGTGCTCGCACACAGGCTTCTTGGTGGAGGCAGCAGCAGCCTTAGCGTCTCATGCCTGTCTCTGGGGTCCGCGCTAATAGCCGTGGCTTGCGCCCGTCTCTGGAGCTCGTTTAGGTGGTGCTTTGAATCCCCTCTCCTCGGGCACCCGGAAACAATGGTCTGTTGCCTCTTAGGCAGGTCCAGACTTTTCCCCGGACTCCCTCCTGGCTGGCTGTGGTGCACTAACCCCTGCAGGCTGTGTTCACGCCGCCAACCCCAGTCCTCTTCCGGCGCTCCGACAGAAGCCCGAGCCTCAGCTCCCAGCCACGTCCGCCCCAGCGGGTGAGCAGACAAGAATCTCGGGCTGGTGAGTGCTGGTCGGCACCGATCCTCTGTGCGGGAATCTCTCCGCTTTGCCCTCCGCACCCCTGTTGCTGCGCTCTCCTCTGCGGCTCCGAAGCTCCCCCCCTCCGCCACCCGCAGTCTCCGCCCGCGAAGGTGCTTCCTAGTGTGTGGAATCCTTTCCTCCTTCACGGCTCCCTCCCACTGGTGCAGGTCCCGTCCCTATTCTTTTGTCTCTGTTTATTCTTTTTTCTTTTGCCCTACCCAGGTATGTGGGGGGTTTCTTGCCTTTTGGGAGGTCTGAGGTCTTCTGCCAGCGTTCAGTAGGTGTTCTGTAGGAGCTGTTCCACGTGTAGATGTATTTCTGATGTATTTGTGGGGCAGAAGGTGATCTCCATGTCTTACTCTTCCACCGTCTTGAAGGTCCCTCCTCTCTGCTTTCTTATTCTGGCTTCGCTTTTGGATATTTTTCTTCCATCTTGCCAAAAAAAAACCCAAAACAAACAAACAAAACCAGAAGAAAAAACCCTACCTCCTCTCCAGTAAATTAGCTCCTAGAAGATGGTCCTCAAACCCTGCCACCTCTCCTGAAACCAGGACACTAGTTTTTTTGCATCTTCTGTTATCCCAATGGTCAGTGGCTCAGGCAGGAAGGCAAATGTAGATATGTCCATCAGGCTATCGGACGCCTTCTTACATTGCCCATAACCCTTGAGTAGCAAAAGAAATGGTTATCTTTTATGGCTTCTGTGAAAGCTCTGCCCTGAACACCTCATGAAGCTGACCTTTTGAAACTCAGTCTGCTGCAGAGCTCTGGACACTTTCTGCCCCTCAGTGTGTCCTTTGATGCTGGACATTTGGTTCCTCCCCTGACAGAGAGGAAAGAGAAGGAACACTTGAAGGAGCCTATGTTACTTTTTCAAATATTGTGTCCTTTTATTTTTTAAATAATAAAAGCAGTACATCTTCTTAATAGAAAACTTGGTAGATGAAAAAAAATTAAAGTGAACATTAATGGTTCTGGGTATGAACTGTAATTTTTTTTAATGCATTTACACCATATTTGCTTTTTTTTTTTTTTTTTTGTGGTACGCGGGCCTCTCACTGCTGTGGCCTCTCCCTTTGCGGAGCACAGGCTCCGGACACGCAGGCTCAGCAGCCATGGCTCACGGGCCCAGCCACTCCGCGGCATGTGGGATCTTCCCGGACTGGGGCACGAACCTGTGTCCCCTGCATCAGCAGGTGGACTCTCAACCACTGTGCCACAAGGGAAGCCCCATACTTGCTTTTTAACTTAAAAAATACACTGAAATAATTTTCTGTGTCATTATTTTTCCTAAAGCGGAATTTTTCATGGATGTATAATATGTGCCGTAATTAATTGAACCAGTCCCTATTATTAAGACATCTGCTAAAAATTATGCAGGATTTAATTTCTCAAGTGGCAAAGTTTCAAAACAAACATTTTGGTTTTATTCCTGAAATCTTGGAAGGTATATCAGATAGGATATCTGTAACTGCAAATAACAGAATATTCCTACTGATATTTGTCTAAATACTACAAAATCTATTCTCTCATGTATGAAGTCCAGAGATTTAGTGGGCTCCAGCAGCTCAAATACGTCATCAAAGAGACAGGATCTTCAGTGGTTAGGACTCCGTGCTTTCACTGCCGAGGGCACGGGTTCAATCCCTGGTCAGGGAACCAAGATCCACAAGCCATGCCATGCGGCCAAAATAATAATAATAATAATAATAATAATAAAAGAGACAGGATCTTGCCATCTCTCCACTTTGCATGTTAAGTCAGTCCGTTTTCCCTCCAGGCTGGCTCCCCTGTTCATAAATTGGTGGCTGCACTTTGGGGCCTCACATCCAGACATGTCAACTCCTAGTAGAAGAATAGGAGACATCTCTTTTCTTGGAGCAAGAAACTGTTTCCCAGAAGTCTCTCTTCAGATCTCATTGGCTAGAATTGGATAAAATCCTACCCCATCACTGTGAAGAGGACTGAGATTACCATGTAGGAGTACATTTTCTTGCAGGGTGGACAGCTAAACCAAAACAAGGTGTGGTTAGGGAGGAAAAAAGTAGGGAAATGAATGCTGGCTAGTAGTGTCTTGGTTTGAGTTCCCCAGAAACGAACTCTGAAAGAAGGATTTGAGGATTGAGAGGCGATCTCAGGAAATACTGGTAGGGGAGGAGGGAGCTAAGAGAGGGAAATGAAAGAAGCCAAGAAAGAGTACATTGCCAAGCCAGCTACCACTGTGGACAACTGGGATTCAGTCCTACTGGGGAATTCTGGGAGATAGTGGAGAGCACACACATTGGAGTTATTCCAACTGAGGGGCAGGGAGCTGGGGTATTACAGACCAACGCTCATCCGCCATTGGTTGAAGGCTGCTGTAGGGAATATTAATTCCATGGTAGTTCCAGCCTGCCCCACATAGGCTGTCAATAGTCAGAGGAAGATCTCAGTCAAAGTGTTACACTGTTTGAAGTTGGAAGCCATCAGTCAGGATGGGAATGAAGGAAGTACCAAGGGCAGGTGGGCTGAATATCCACAGTTTCCACCAAGGTGAGAAGCCAGCAGTGTGTCCTACCATAGGCACTTAGGGAATTACTTCGGGAAACACTTTCATCCTCCAATGTTGGGACTAGTTAATACATCAGGAAGAATCACAGAACTTTAGAGCTGGAAGTAATTGTAGCAATTATCTAGACTAGTTTAACCTCGTATGCCATTTTAACTGGGGCCAAAAGAGGTCAATTGATGAGCTTGGGGTCAACGATGGCAGATCCTGGGGTAGGAATGCTGACAGGACTAGTGTTTAGGGCAATGGCAGAGCAGGAGTAGTAATTTTTTGGCAAGAATTTATTTCAAATATTGAAGTTGTTATTATGGAAGCATTCAGAATTCTGTTATGCTTCCTTATATTTATTTTACAATTTGAGTTTATTTTGAATTATAGTATATACGGGGTTGGGCATATAATATTTTTAGGGCTTCTTCTGAAGTTTCTGATCTAGACTTAAACCCAGGGGTCTGGGTTCAGTCTAGTGAGCACCGCCCTACATACACCAGGCTGCTCCTCCCAAGGGAAGGACTTTCACTGCTCTGCCTTGGGGCTGATGTCAACATCAGGCTCAAATGGGCCTGGGGCCACCTTGATCTTCTGAGAGTATTGTCCTCCAGATTGACTCAGCATCAAGAATTGAGCTGTTCCATAAAAAAAGAACAAAATAATGCCATTTGCAGCAACATGGATGGACCAGAGATTATCATATTAAGTGAAGTAAGTCAGAAAGAGAAAGACAAATACCGTATGATATGTGGAATCTAAAATATGACACAAGTGAACTTATCTACAAAACAGAAACAGAATCAGATACATAGAGAATAGACTTGTGGTTGCCAAGGGGGAGGGGGGTGGGGGAGGGATGGACTGGGAGTTTGGGATTAGCAGATGCAAACTATTATATATAGAATGGATATACAGCAAGGTACTACGGTACAGCACAGGGAACTATATTCAATATCCTATGATAAAACATAATGAAAAAGAACATGAAAAAGAATGTATATATAATCACTTTGCTGTATGGCAGAAATTAATACAACATTGTAAATCAACTATACTTCAATAAAATAAATTATAAAAAAAAAGAATGGAGCTGCTGAGTGGGAAGATACATGTGGATGAGCCTTGGTGTTTCTTGAATTGTGTTCCATGAGAAAACAAATCTGTAAGAATGCTCATAGGCTTTACAAGAATAAAGGCTCCTCTGGTTGTATAAATGTGGTTTTGCTGCTGTTGTGTTTAACTGCAGGGCTTTTTAGAGCTCTTAAAATGTCAAAATGTTCTATGAAATTCCAAGAGAAGGGAATAGTACTCAATATTTCCTACAAGTTTTTGAACAAGGAACACTTTCTAGCAGAAACTTTCACAAGCTAGTGTTCCTCACATCCCCTCAGAAATGCTAAGATGATCTCTACCTAACCAGTCTTCCTGTGAAAGTCTTAGGTTGCCTGATTCCTCTTATAGTATGGAAAGCTCTGGATGGGGAATTGAGGCCTGGGCTATGTTTTCTTTCCTAGCGGGACATGGTATTATTGATGTTGTCATAAAGTATATTTGTGCTTAGTTTTCCAGGAGTGGTTGAGGGTTTGTGTCAATCCAGCTGTAGTTGCTTACTCTGCCTGTCTTGTGATCAAAACCAGATGACTTGCACCAGACAAAATGTAAAATCAGATGAGCCACAGCAGTTATGTTCCAACCAGTGGAACAAACTTCAATGGCCCCTGAGGACCTGGGACTGGGGACAATCCTTCCGGTTTCTTTTTAATTGTGTTTCCTTACTGTCTTCTCTTGGAAAAGGCTTCTGTGGTCTGCATGAGATCAATCAGTTAGTGTCTTCTATTTGCAAGGTCTTTTGCTCAGCAAAGAGATGAGAGCCAACAGGCAAACTCTTTGCACAGTTGCCAAGGATGGTTGAAATATGATCCTTAACAGCAGACCAGCAGGCTAGGATGGGCCCTCAGTGCTTTTCTTCAGAAGTCTTCTCATTCCCAAACCATTTTCAAACTGCAGTTTCCTTTCTTTTCTTGTGAAACAGTCAAAAGAGGCAGCTTTTTGTTGTGGAGGAGCAAATCTGAGTTCTGTGCCTTGACTGTTTGTTGAAAGAGAAAGAGTTGGGGTGAATTGGGCTCCCCCAACCAGCTCCTCATAGGCCTGAACTAACAGATACACAAACTGTGTGGGTGTCCCCTGGCTAATGATCACAAGTACATGCTCCCAAAGTGGCTTATTATCATCTGTAGATTTAGCCAATACTATAGCTGGAAAAATCTTTGTACCCTGCGGCACTTCTGTTAGTCACAGGCATTAAAATTGGCAAAAAGATTCTACAACATGAGAGAAGGGAGATGTGGCATTTCATGTGGTAGCTTTGTTTTTGTTTTTTTTTTTTTGATGTGCAACATAATGATTTGACTTACATACGTCATGAAATGGTTACCACAATAGGTTTAGTGAACATCCATCATCTCATATACATACAAGTTTAAAGAAATAGAGTAAAAAAAACTTTTTTCCTTGTGATGAGAACTCTTAGGATTTCCTCTTTTAACAACTTTCCTATATAACATACCACACTGCTAATTACCTTTATCATGTTGTACATGACATCCCTAGTACTTATTTGTCTTATTACTGGAAGTTTGTACCTTTTGACTACCTCCCTCTAATTCCCTCTCCCCACTGCCTTCTGCCTCTGATAGCCACAAATCTAATTTCTTTTTCTATGAGTTTGTTTTTGAAGTATAATTGACCTACAACACTATGTTAGTTCCTGGTACACATATACTGATTCGATATTTCTACACATTTCAAAATGTTCACCATGATAAGTCTAGTTGTCATCTGCCACCACACAAAGATATTACATAATTATTGACTATATTTCCCACATTGTTCATTTCAATGAACAGTTATTTTGTAACTGAAATTTTGTACCTCTTAATCTCCCTCACTTATTTTACTCCTGTCCTCTGGCAAACACCTGTTTGTTCTCTATATCTATGATTCTGTTTCTGTTTGGTTATGTTTGTTCATTTGTTTTGTTTCTAGATTCCACATATAAGTGAAATCAGACAGTATTTGTCTTTCTATGTCTGACTTATTTCACTTAGCACAATGCCCTTGAGGGCCATCCATGTTGTCACAAATGACAAGATTCATTATTTTTTATGGCTGAGTAATATTCAGTTGTATATATACACAACTTCTTTATCCATTCATCTATTGATGGACATTTAGGTTGCTTCCATATCTTGGCTATTGTAAATAATGCTGTAATGAACATAGGGATGCATATATCTTTTCAAAATAATGTTTTCCCTTTCTTCAGAGAAATACCAAGAAGTGGAATTGTTGGATCATATGGTAGTTTTACTTTTAATTTTTTGAAAAACGTCCATACTGTTTTCCATAGTGGCTGCACCAATTTACATTCCCACCAACAGTGAACAAGGGCTTTTCTTTTCTCCACATCCTTGCCAACACTTGTTATTTCTTGTATTTTTTTTTTCTTTTTTTTGCCATATGCGGGCCTCTCATTGTTGTGGCCTCTCCCGTTGCGGAGCACAGGCTCCGGACGTGCAGGCTCAGTGGCCATGGCTCACGGGCCTAGCCGCTCTGCGGCATGTGGGATCCTTCCAGACCGGGGCACGAACCCGTGTCCCCTGTATCGGCAGGTGGACTCTCAACCACTGCACCACCAGGGAAGCCCATATTTCTTGTATTTTTGATACAAGCTGATCTGACAGGTGTGAGGTGATATGTCATTGTGGTTTTGATTTGCATTTTCCTGATAATTAGTGATGTTGAGTATCGTTCGTGTGTCTGTTGGCCATCTCTATGTCTTCTTTGGAAAACTGTCTATTCAGACCCTCTGTCCATTTTTAAAAATCCGGTTGCTTTTTTGATGTTGAGTTGTATGAGTTCTTTGTATATTTTTTGATAGTAACCCTTATTGGATATGTCATTTGAAAATATCTTCTCCCATTCGGTAGGCAGCATTTTCATTTTGTTGATAGTTTCCTTCGCTGTGTAAAAGCTTTTTAGTTTGATGTAGTCCCATTTGTTTATTTTTGCTTTTGTTTCTGTTGCCTGAGGAGACATATTCAAAAAAAAATATTGCTAAGACCAATGTCAAAAAGCATACGTCTATGTTTCCTTCTAGAATTTTTAGGGTTTCAGGTGTTACATTTAAGTATTTAATCCATTTTGAGTTTATTTTTGTATATTGTGTGAAAAAGTAGTCTAGTTTGGTTCATGCAGCTGTTCTACTATTTATTGAAAAGACTGTCTTTCCCCCATTGTATATTTTTGCCTCTTTTGTTGTAGTTTAATTGCCCATGTAAGTTTGGGTTCAATTCTGGGTTCTCTATTCTGTTCCATCGATCTATGTGTCTGTTTTTGTGCCAGTACTATACTGTTTTGATTACTGTAGCTTTGTAGTATAGTTTGAAACCAGGGAGCATGATACCTCCAACTTTGTTATTTTTTCCCATGATTACTTTGGCTATTCAGGGTGTTTTGTGTTTCCATACAGATTTTAGAATTATTTGTTCTAGTCCTGTGAAAAATGCCAGTGGTATTTTGATAGGGATTGTATTGAATCTGTAGATTGCCTTGGGTAGTATGGTCATAGTAACAGTATTAATTCTTCCAATCCATGAGCATGGTATATCTTCCCATCTGTTTGTGTCATCTTCAATTTCTTTCATCAGTGTCTTATAGTTTTCCAAGTACAGGTCTTTTACCTCCTTAGTTAGATTTTTTCCCAGGTATTTTATTCTTTTTGATGATTGTGAATGGGATTGATTTTTAACTTCTATTTCTGATACTTTGTTGTTGGTGTATAGAAACACAATAGAGTTCTACATATTAATTTTGTGTCTTGCAACGTTACTAAATTCATTGAGTTCTAGTAGTTTTTTGGTCATGTCTTTAGGATTTTCTATGTATAGTATCGTGTCATCTGCAAATAGTGACAGTTTACTTCTTCTTTTCTGATTCAAATGTCTTATTTCTTTTTCTCATCTGATTGCTGTCACTAGAACTTCCAATACTATGCTGAATAAAAGTGGTGAGAGTGGGCATCCTTGTCTTGTTCCTTATCTTAGAGGAAATGCTTTCAGCTTCTCACCATTGAGTATGAGGTCAGCTGTGGGCTTGTCATATATGGCCTTTATTACATTTAGGTATGTTTTCTCTATACCCACTTTGTTGAGAGTTTTGATCTTAAATGGATGTTGAATTCTGTCAAAAGCTTTTTTTACATCTATTGAGATGACCATATGATTTTTATTCTTCAGTGTGTTAATGTGTGTATCACATTGTTTGACTTGCAGATACTGAACCATCATTGCATCCCTGGAATAAATTTCACTTGATCATGGTGTATGACCCTTTTAATGTATTGTTGAATTTGGTTTGCCAATATTTTGTTGAGGACTTTTGAAGCTATTTTCATCAGTGATGTTGGCTTGTAATTTTCTTTTTCTGTGATATCTTTGTCCAGTTTTAGTGTCAGGGTGTTGCTGGCCTCCTAGAATGAGTTCAGAAACGTTCCCTCCTGTGCAATTTTTTGGGAATGATTTGAGAAGGATAGGTGTTAACTTTTCTCTAAATGTTTGGTAGAAGTCACCTGTGGAGCCATCTGGTCCTGGACTTTTGTTTGTCAGGAGGTTTTATTGTTTGTTTGTTTTTGCTGATATTTAGTGGTAATTTGTCTGTTCATATTTTCTATTTCTTCCTTCTTCAGTCTTAGGAGAGATTGTACATTTCTAGGAATTTGTCCCTTACAGCCAATCACTGCCCCCAGCCTCCATTGCCCTGTTGTGGACCCACACTACAGAGCTGGAGGGGCTGTGGCAGTCCACCACTGTTAGAGATAAGGACAATCCTGATGTACTGCCTGTGTAAGCACCAGCACTGGCCACCCCTGTCCCACTCAGACACTGTCCTGGGTTAGAGTCTCTTCAATGTCCCATAGCTGAGCTCTCTCCCTGGTTGTGGCAGCCCTCACTTCAGTGCAGAGCTGGGAGGTGACGTAAGTGGGCTGGAGTGTTTGCTTGGCTCAGGCTGGGGCACGCCACAGGGTAGTCACAGGAAACTGGGCAGTCACTGGAGCAGTCCTCAATCCGCCCTCTTCCCCTGCCTCATGAGCAAGCCAGCACTTGTGTGGTCCTCACAAGTGGAGTCCAGGCTTCCCACAGCCTTCCTGTTAGTCTCAGTGGCCCTCCAACTAGCCAAGGGGCTTGTCTCCCCTGTGTTGGACCCCAGGACTGGGACGCCCAATATGTGACTCAAACCGCTCACTCTCCAGGGTGGGGAATCTCCACCTGTGTAATCCCCCTTTTCTTCTGAGTCTCCTCCCAGGGACACAGGTCCTGACTCAATCGTTTTTATTCCCTTCCTGCTCGATTACATGTGTCTTAAAGCCTTGATTGTACAGGACTCTTTCTGCCAGTTTCCAGTTAGTTTCCAGTGAGAATTGTTCCACACATTGATGAATTTTTGATGTGTTCATGGGGGGAGGTGAGTTCCACGTCCTCCTTCTCCACCATCTTGATCAATCCCCCAACAGTAAGTGTTATTTAGTGAAACATTTGATTCATTTATATGTATGGGTCATGATGTAAAATATTTCTTACTCAGAGTCATGGTTGAAAAAATTGAAAAACTCAGTTCTAGGATATCAGTCCAAAAGCATGGGGGACACTTGTGGAGGATGAAAGAAGATGATTCAGGCAAAGTGCCAAGAGCTCAACATATTCAGCTGTTGTCAGGATGGGTTACAGAATTTGTGGGGCCCAATGCAAAATGAAAATATGAGACATCTTGTTCAAAAAGCAGGAAAAATGCACTATTAAAGGTACAAAATATAAAGCCTTTTCTTCTCTTCCATAGTCTCTCTTTACACTTGTCATGTTCCTTTTATTTGCTATTTTTAAAAATTTACTTATTTACTTTCGCTGCACCGGGTCTTTTCGTTGCAGCATGTAGGATCTTTAGTAGCGGCATGCATGTGGGATCTAGTTCTCCGACCAGGGATTGAACCCTGGCCCCCTGCATTGGGAGTATGGAGTCTTACCCACTGGACCATCAGGGAAGTCCCTATTTGCTATTTAAAGTCCTGTTCCCTTGGGCATGCATCTTGTGGCTTAAATGCAGACCTGAAGGGTCTGTGAACAGGGACCCTGGGGCTTTGCCCTGAGACTGGGTCCATGTGGCTCTCTAGCTTCTGGGTTCCCTCCCCCCTCCAGCTGCCAGATTGACAAGCAATACTGTGTGGTGGTGAAGTCTCTCCAGGCAGCTCCCCTTCCAAAGGCCTCACTGCTACAATCCACAGCAGATGAAAAAGAATGACTCCCAAAGGACTGCAACCTCTGTGCCTAGACCTGCTCAGTATCTGGATTGCTTGGCCTCCCAACACCCCCTGAGTCATCCACTAAATGTGCTGAGGAGCTGTTAGCCCTGGCAAGGACCCCAGCCACCTTGCCCCAACTTGAGACGCCACAGGGCACATGTGCAGGTTCGCATGCCTGTGCCTAGGTCCTTGCTGGGGGCAGGGTGCAGCAGTGATCCTGGGTGGCCGGGGGCAGGGGGGCAGTGGAAACCATCCCAGGGAGATGGGAGGCCCTAAGCCTCTGGAGCATGCTCCGTTGTCCCATCTGACTTCACTTAAGAAACACCAATGCAAAGGTAAACTTATTAAGAATGTCTAGATGGTTACCACAGAGCATTAATCTCCAAGTGTGAGGCTGGATCAGGGGTCCCCAAGCTCATCCCCAGGTGCGATGATTCACAGGGAGGGTGCACAGCACTCAGCATATGGTTGTACTCACAACTAAGATTTATCACAGCGAAAGGAGACAAAGCACAATCAGCCCAGGGAAAAGGTGCATGGGGAGAAGTCCAGGGGAGACCAGGGGCAATTTTCCAAGAGTTTGCTCCCAGTGGAATCACAAACGACTTGTGACAACACATGTGAAATGTTGCCAACTACAGGTGGCCCTTATAGATACGGTGCCCAGGGTTTTTACTGGGGGCTGGTCACATAGGCACCCCTTGCTTCACACATCCCCGAATTCCAGACTCCCAGAAGGCAAGCAGGTGTTCAGCATAAAACTTAATGTTTGCACAAACAGTCTAGGCACAGTGAGCCGCCCTTATCAGTTCTGGGAATGGTGAGAATCCTTCCGAAATCCAAGTTCCAGGACTCCAGCCAAGAGCCAACCTTGCTAGCAGGCCTTTCCAAGGATAAGCAGTTGGCCTGCTGTGTTAACTCTTTTCAGCACAGGGAGCCTTCTGAATGTGGGCCCTGTGCAACCACAGAGAAGCTGGCCCTGGATGCTCTCCTTCTGCTGCTGTAAGGAGCCCTTGTCCCAGGAAAAGACACAGGAGATTGAGGAGTGCAGGCTGCTCTCTGAAGATGGTGGGCACAGAGAGGAGTCTTTGAAGACTTCAGGGTCAGTGGCTGTGAGGGCAGGGAGTTTTGGCTATTTGGCTCTGTGCCCTCTAGTGTAGGGTGGAAAACAGAGGCTGAAAGTGCCCATTTTCACGTTCTGTCCCTTAACCACTGACAAAGTCTCTCCTTGACCAAACTTTAGTCAGGCAGGCTCTTCTGAACCCTCTCCTCAACTCAGCCTTGACTTTTGGGCTTCTGTGTTCATCTCTGCATTGTCTAATTTTAGCAAGAATCCTAAGTCAGTTTAGCCAGAATCCTCCATCCTTCATATCTGATTACCCTCCATGTCTGATAGGGTTCCTCATACCCCACCATCCCCCAGGTGATGTCTGATCACTCTGACCTGACCTGTGAAGATTCTTAGTAATTTTCCATCCTCTGACTACCCCTCTTCCCCCACCCCCCACCCTGCCACTAACCTGTCCCTGCTCCTTGACTATAAATTCCCACCTTTTTGCTGTATTCAGAGTTGAGCCCAATCTCTCTCCCCCACTGCAAAACCCCATAGCAGTGGGCTCTACACCTCTAGCAATGGTACTGAATAAAGTTTGCCTTACTGTTCTCTAACAAATGTCATGAATAACTTTTTCTTTAACACTGCCAGTCACGCCCTCTGCTTAACCTAACCCCTACGAACGCAGTGTCAGCATGGGAAGAGACAAGAGGAAAATATGATTAAAAAAATCAAAAGTGATAGCAATTACTTGTATCAGGAGATTAAGCAGACACTACTATTTCTTGATACCTGTGCCCTTTGTTACTTCTCTAAGAAGTGCACCTTCTAGAATTTAAAGAGAATAAAAACTTGAGAGTTTATGTGTGTTAGTTAACCACTGCTGCATAACAAACCACTCCAAAACATAGTGAGTGGCTTAACACACCAACAATTTACATGGCTCACAAGTCTGTAACTTGGTCTGGGTTCAGCTGGGCAGGTTCTTCTGTTGGTCTCAGCTGGGCTCCCTTGTACCTCTGCAGTTGGCTCCCCATCAGCTAGTGGCTGTGTTTATAGAGTTTGGATGGCTGTAGCTGTGGCAACAGGGCTGACTGGGTCATGAGGCTCTCAGGCCAGGACATGTTTACATAGAGGCAGGTAGGTTTTCAGGAGAAACAGGCGATGGCAAGCTCCAATGCACAAGTTCTTTTGAAGTCTCTCCTTGTGTCACATATGCCAATATCCCATTGGCCAAAGCAAGTCATGTGGCCAACCCAGATGCAACAGGTGGAAAAATAGATTCCATCTTTTGATGCAGCAATCTATAATGTGCCTTTCACGGGCACGGATGCTGGGAGTGGAAAAATTCATAGCCTTCTTTCTAATCTACACACTGTGCTATTGATTCACTAGAACCCTATTTTAGGAAACAGAGAAATCAGTTACAACTGGTATAATCTTTAAATTGGATTCAAAACCACTCTAGGATTGGGTGCTCATTTATTCTTTTATGAAAATTGAGTCATTTTAAAGAAGTCTGAATCAAATATAAAGAAGAGCAAACAGCTCATTTTTAGGGGGCCTAAACAGTTTGACAACAACAACAAAATGCACACACACAAGCATTGATTTACTTTTCATTATAGGAAAAAACATAAAACTATAAACTCTGTCTGAAAATTAATAGACATATCAGCAGAACACACTGGAACTCTTTTAACTCTTTCTGCCTAGCCAGAAGCCATTAATAAAGCCTGTTTATCTGTTTTGTGTTCTTTTCTTTTAGTTTGCTATTATTATACCATACTGTGGGTTGTTCTCTCTCCTCATTACTCAGACTTGAAATGTAGAGCAAGAAAGTAGCTTTCTTCTTTTTTTTTTACAGCTTTAACAGAAGAATTAAAGTCACACAGAATGTGTGCTGTCCCCTGAGTATTTAAGTTTTTAAAAAAGCAGAACTTTACATCTCTAAAATTGCCCTCATGAATCTTAATTTGGACTTGACAACACTCACACAATGGGATTTTGATGCTTTTACTGTCAATAAACTTTAAAAATATGTCTTCTAATTCAAATACAGCCTCTGATTGCTTTTCCTTCTTCCTGCAAATTATATGTATTCAAAGGCATGAGAGCTAGCTCTTAGAAACGTTTAGCAGTCAGGCACAGACTAGGCTTTGGCACAGAAGGCCATGGAGAACACTCTGGGGAGTGAAGACCCCTAGCCTCTGCCCCCTCCAAGGCAGAAAGTACCCTAGGAGGCGTCTCTTCACCCAGGGGCCTGGACAACCAGGCCTGCATTTCCTGTGGCCAGTAGCTGGTGGCACTGGGGTCATTCCCAGGGGTTGGTGCCCATGTTGAGTTGGAGGTCAGAGGGAGGGCACCACCTCTTGGTATACACACTGCTGTAGGCGCATTATGAGGGGACTCACAAATGCTTTTATTTTACTCCTTTGAGCACGAGCCCTGTAGAAGAAATTGTTTTAGTCTGCTCAGGCTGCCATAACAAAATATCATAGAATGGGTGGCTGAAATAACAGACTTTTGTTTTTTCACAGTTCTGGAGGCTGAAAGTCCTAGGACAGAGTGTCAGCATGGTCGGGTTCTGGTGAGGGCCCTCTTCCTGGCTTGCAGAGGGTGCATTCTCACTGTGTCCAAACATTGCCTTTCCTTCATGCATGCATGTGGAGAGAGAGCATTTTTGTATCTCTTTTATATCTCTTCCTCTTCTTATAAAGGCACTAATTCCACTCATGGGGGCTCCATCCTTATGACCTCATATAATCTAATTACGTCCCCAAAGTCCCACCTCTAAATATCATCAAATTGGGGGTTAAGGCTTCAACATAGGAATTTGGGCGAGAGGCAAAATTCAGTCTGTAACAGAAGTATTGATCTGGTGATGGGGTAGGGAGGGATCAGAGCTCCTGGGGGCTAGAAAACCTCACTCTACAGAACAATAGTTTGCTTCTGGTACCCCCCTCCCAGTGCAGGTACCCAGGCCCAGCCTAAGAGCTCTTGAACTGCAGGCTCCTCCTCCTGCCCAGAACTACTATTGCTGAGCTCTTTCACAGCAGCACAGGGCAGCTAGCCAGGACCCTCTGGAAGGCTGGAAGCCACGCTGAGCACAGGAAGCTCTCCATATTCCCTCTTACTTCCTCTGGATATACCCTATTACTCATGTAACACCAGTAGACTGCATTTTCTAAAGATGGTTTAAACAATATCTTCCATCCCACGTGCTCTTCTATACCAGTGCCACTCCCATATTAAGAGGTAGAGTCTCTGTCCCATCTACTTGAAACTGATGGACTTTTTGACTGCCTCAACCAATAGAATGTGAAGAAAGTGATGCTGTGTGACTTTTGGGGGGGTTGTGCTTTTTTTTTATTGTGTTTTCAATGGAGAAATATATCATCTGTTTACAAAATAACTCTTGAAAAATACAAGGAGTACAGATACTATAAAATAAAGCTAACTCCAGTCATGAGACACTACGTACAACATGCAAAAGCAACAGTCTGATATTCAGGTTATGAAAACTAGAATTAAAAAGTCACTACAGGGCTTCCCTGGTGGCGCAGTGGTTGAGAGTCTGCCTGCCGATGCAGGGGACACGGGTTTGTGCCCTGGTCCGGGAGGATCCCACATGCCGCGGAGCAGCTGGGCCCGTGAGCCATGGCTGCTGAGCCTGCGCGTCCAGAGCCTGTGCTCCGCAACGGGAGAGGCCGCAACGGGAGAGGCCACAACAGTGAGAGGCCCGCGTACCGCAAAAAAAAAAAAAAAAAGTCACTACACAGAAAATGTCCAAGTTCCCAGCTTGGCAAAACTTGGGTGCAGTTATATGAAAGATTTAATAAACTGAATTATTTTTCTCCAATGTATAAACAAAATGACAAGACTAAATCTATGTGACTTTGGAGGTGTGATCATGAAAATGCTCTGCACTTCCATCTTAGTCTCTTGGTTTGCTCATTTGTGGAATCGGCCGTCATGTTCTTAGGAAACTCAAGCGAGCCCATACAGAGAAATCACATGAGAGCCATGGAGAGGAGTTCTGGATGATACCCAAGCTGAGGTTCCAGCCGATAGCCAAGTCACCCCCAGCCTTTGAATCTTTCCAGTGAAGCCTCCAGAAATTGAAGAGCAGAGGTAAGCCAAGCTGTCTCTACTGTCTTCTGCCCAAATTCCTGATCCATAGACTCCATGAGCAGAACAAAATGTTTCTTGGTTTACATCACCATGTTTGGAGAGGTTGGTTATGTAGAAATAGTGACTGGACCAGGGATTCCTACTTGGGATCCACAATCAGAAGAAAACGCACAATCCTACCCTAGGGAAGCAGCATTACAAGTAGGGTGACCAACAAAGAAGACATACAGATGGCCAAGAGGCACATGAAAAGATGCTCCACATCACTAATAATTAGAAAAATGCAAATCAAAACTACAATGAGGTATCACCTCACATCGGGTAGAATGGCCATCATCAAAAAATCTACAAACAATAAATGCTGGAGAGGGTGTGGAGAAAAGGGAACCCTCTTACAGTGTTGGTGGGAATGTAAATTGATACAGCCACTATGGAGAACAGTATGGAGGTTTCTTAGAAAACTAAAAATAGAATTATCATATGACCCAGAAATCACACTGCTGGGTGTATACCCAGAGAAAACCATAATTCAAAAAGACACAGGCACCCCAATATTCATTGCAGCACTATTTACAATAGCCAGGTCACGGAAGCAACCTAAATGCCCATCGACAGACAAATGGGTAAAGAAGATGTGGTGGGGGAGCTTCAAGATGGCGGAAGAGTAAGATGAAGAGATCACCTTCCTCCCCACAGATACATCAGAAATACATCTACACGTGGAACAACTCCTACAGAACACCCACTGAATGCTGTCAGAAGACCTCAGACCTCCCCAAAGGCAAGAAACTCCCCACGTACCTGGGTATGGCAAAAGAAAAAAGAATAAACAGAGACAAAAGGATAGGGAAGGGACCTGCACCAGTGGGAGGGAGCTGTGAAGGAGGAAAGGTTCCCACACACTAGGAAGCCCCTTCGCGGGCAGAGACTGCGGGTGGCAGAGGGGGGAAGCTTCGGAGCCACGGAGGAGACCACAGCAACGGGGGTGCGGAGGGCAAAGCGGAGAGATTCCCGCACAGAGGATCGGTGCCGACCGGCACTCACCAGCCTGAGAGGCTTTTCTGCTCACCCGCCGGGGCGGGCGGGGCTGGGAGCTGAGGCTCGCGCTTCAGTCAGAGCGCAGGGAGACGACTGGGGTTGGCTGTGTGAACACAGCCTGAATGGGTTAGTGCACCACAGCTAGCCAGGAGGGAGTCTGGGAAAATGTCTGGACCTGCCAGAAAGGCAAGAGACTTTTTCTTGCCTCTTTGTTTCCTGGTGCGTGAGGAGAGGGGATTATGCACCCAACACAGGAGCACCCCAGTACATAAGGCAAATACTAACAGCCATAAAAAGGGAAATTGACAGTAACACAATCATAGTAGGGAACTTAAACACCCCACTTTCACCAATGGACAGATCATCCAAAATGAAAATAAAAAAGGAAACACAAGCTTTAAATGATACATTAAACAAAATGGACTTAATTGATATTTATAGGACATTCCATCCAAAAACAACAGAATATACATTCTTCTCAAGTGCTCATGGAATATTCTCCAGGATAGATCATATCTTGGGTCACAAATCAAGCCTTGGTAAATTTAAGAATATTGAAATCTTATCAGGTATCTTTTCTGACAATGCTATGAGACTAGATATCAATTACAGGAAAAAATCTGTAAGAAATACAAACACATGGAGGCTGAACAATACACTACTCAATAACCAAGATATCATTGAAGAAGTCAAAGAGGAAATCAAAAACTACCTAGAAACAAATGACAACGAAAATACGATGACCCAAAACCTATGGGATGCAGCAAAAGCAGTTCTAAGAGGGAAGTTTATAACAATACAATCCTACATTAAGAAACAAGAAACATCTCAAATAAACAACCTAACCTTACACCTAAAGCAATTAGAGAAAGAAGACAAAAAAATCCCCAAAGTTATCAGAAGGAAAGAAATCATAAAGGTCAGGTCAGAAATAAATGAAAAAGAAATGAAGGAAACAATAGCAAAGATCAATAAAACTAAAAGCTGGTTCTTTGAGAAGATAAACGAAACTGATAAACCATTAGCCAGACTCATCAAGAAAGAAACGGAGAAGACTCAAATCAGTAGAAGTAGAAATGAAAAAGGAGAAGTAACAACTGACACTGCAGAAATACAAAGGATCATGAGAGATTACTACAGGCAACTATATGCCAATAAAATGGACAATCTGGAAGTAATGGACAAATTCTTAGAAATGCACAAGCTTTCGAGACTGAACCAGGAAGAAATAGAAAATATGAACAGATCAATCCCAAGCACTGAAATTGAAACTATGATTAAAAATCTTTCAACAAACAAAAGCCCAGGACCAGATGGCTTCACAGGCGAATTCTATCAAACGTTTAGAGAAGAGATAACACCTATCGTTCTCAAACTCTTCCAAAATATAGCAGAGGGAGGAACACTCCCAAACTCATTTTACGAGGCCACCATCACCCTCATACCAATACCAGACAAAGATGTCACAAAGAAAGAAAACTACAGGCCAATATCACTCATGAACATAGATGCAAAAATCCTGAACAAAATACTAGCAAACAGAATCCAACAGCACATTAAATGGATCATACACCATGATCAAGTGGGGTTTATCCCAGGAATGCAAGGATTCTTCAATATACGCAAATCAATCAATGTGATACACCATATTAACAAACTGTAGGAGAAAAACCATATGATAATCTAAATAGATGCAGAGAAAGCTTTTGACACAATTCAACACCCAATTATGATAAAAACCCTCCAGAAGATAGGCATAGAGGGAACTTTCCTCAACATAATAAAGGCCATATATGACAAACCCACAGCCAACATAGTCCTCAATGGTGAAAAACTGAAACCATTTCCACTAAGATCAGGAACAAGACAAGGTTGCCCACTCTCACCACTATTATTAAACACAGCTTTGGAAGTTGTAGCCGCAGTATTCAGAGAAGAAATAGAAATAAGAGGAATCCACATTGTAAAAGAAGACGTAAAACTGTCACTGTTTGCAGATGACATGATCCTATACCTAGAGAATCCTAAAGATGCTACCAGAAAACTACTAGAGCTGATCAATGAATTTGGTAAAGTAGCAGGATACAAAATGAATGCACAGAAATCTCTTGCATTCCTACAGACTAATGATGAAAAATCTAAAAGAGAAATTAAGAAAACACTGCCATTTACCATTGCAACCAAAAGAATAAAATATCTAAGAATAAACCTACCTAAGGAGACAAAAGACCTGTATGCAGAAAACTATAAGGCACTTATGAAAGAAATTAAAGATGATACAAATGGAGAGATATACCATGTTCTTCTTGGATTGGAAGAATCAACATTGTGAAAATGACTATAGTACCCAAAGCAATCTACAGATTCAATGCAATCTCCATCAAACTACCACTGGCATTTTTCACTGAACTAGAACAAAAAATTTCACAATTTGTATGGAAACACAAAAGACCCTGAATAGCCAAAGCAATCTTGGAAATGAAAAATGGAGCTGGAGGAATCAGGCTCCCTGTCTTCAGACTATACTACAAAGCTACAGTAATCAAGACAGTATGGTACTGGCAGAAGAACAGAAATATAGATCCATGGAACAGGATAGAAAGCCCAGAGATAAACCCACACATATATGATCACATTATCCTCGATAAAGGAGGCAAGAATGTAGAATGGAGAAAAGACAGCCTCTTCAATAAGTGGTGCTGGGAAAACTGGACAGCTACATGTAAAAGAATGAAATTAGAACACTCCGTAACATCATACACAAAAATAAACTCAAAATAGATTAAAGATCTGAATGTAAGGCTAGACAGTATAAAACTCTTAGTGGAAAACATAGGCAGAACACTGTATGACATAAATCACAGCAAGAACCTTTCTGATCCACCTCCTAGAGAAATGGAAATAAAAACAA
Organism: Monodon monoceros; assembly: GCF_005190385.1. Classification (NCBI taxonomy): domain Eukaryota; kingdom Metazoa; phylum Chordata; class Mammalia; order Artiodactyla; family Monodontidae; genus Monodon; species Monodon monoceros. The sequence goes on from NW_021703779.1 coordinate 39,833,922, forward strand.
AAATAAACAAATGGGGCCTAATGAAACTTAAAAGCTTTTGCACAGCTTAGGAAACCATAAACAAGATGAAAAGACAACTGTCAAATAGGAGAAATATTTGCAAATGAAGCAACAGACAAAGGATTAATCTCCAAAATTTACAAGCAGCTCATGCAGCTCAGTATCAAAAAAACAAACAACCCAATCCAAAAATGGGCAGAAGACCTAAATAGACATTTCTCCAAAGAAGATATACAGATTGCCAACGAACACGTGAAAGAATGCTCAACATCATTAATCATTGAGAAATGCAAATCAAAACTACAATGAGCTATCATCTCACACCAGTCAGAATGGCCATCATCAAAAGATCTACAAACAATAAATGCTGGAGAAGGTGTGGAGAAAAGGGAACCCTCTTGCACTGTTGCTGGGAATGTAAATTGATACAGCCACTATGGAGAACAGTATGGAGGTCCCTTAAAAAACTAAAAATAGAACTACCATACGACCCAGCAATCCCACTACTGGGCATATACCCTGAGAAAACCATAATTCAAAAAGTGTCATGTACCAAAATGTTCATTGCAGCTCTATTTACAATAGCCAGGACATGGAAGCAACCTAAGTGTCCATCAACAGATGAATGGTAAAAGAAGATGTGGCACATATATACAATGGAATATTACTCAGCCATAAAAAGAAATGAAATTGAGTTATTTGTAGTGAGATGGATAGACCTAGAGTCTGTCATACAGAGTGAAGTAAGTCAGAAAGAGAAAAGCAAATACTGTATGCTAACACATATATATGGAATCTAAAAAAAAAAAAAAGGTCATCTTAGCAGCAAGGCAGGAATAAAGACACAGGCCTACTAGAGAATGGCCTTGCGGATATGGGGATGGGGAAGTGTAAGCTGGGACAAAGTGAGAGAGTGGCATGGACATATATACACTACCAAACGTAAAATAGATAGCTAGTGGGCAGAGACCACATAGCACAGGGAGATCAGCTCGGTTCTTTGTGACCACCTAGACGGGTGGGTTAGGCAGGGTGGAGTGAGGGAGATGCAAGAGGGAAGAGATATGGGGACATATGTATATGTATAGCTGATTCACTTTGTTATAAAGCAGAAACCAGCACTCCATTGTAAAGCAATTATACTGCAATAAATATGTTTAAGGAAAAAAAATGAAGAAGGTGTGGTACATATATACAATGGAATATTACTCAGCCATAAAAAGGAATGAAATTGGGTCATTTGTAGAGATGTGGATGGACCTAGAGACTGTCATACAGAGTGAAGTAAGTCAGAAAGAGAAAAACAAATATCATATATTAACGCATATATGAGGAATCTAGAAAAATGTTACAGATGAACTGGTTTGCAAGGCAGAAATAGAGACACAGATGTAAAGAACAAATGTATGGACACCAAGTGGGGAAAGGTGAGGGGTGGGATGAATTGGGAGATTGGGATTGGCATATATACATTAATATATATAAAATAGATAACTAATGAGAACCTGCTGTATAGCACCAGGAACTCTACTTCACTTTGCTGTACAGTAGAATGTAACACTACATTGTAAAACAACTATACCCCAATAAAAACCAAAAACCGAAAACCAAACCAAAACAAAACAAAACAAACAAGTAGGTGACCACCTATCCTGGTTGCCTGTGACTGAGCGGTTTTCTGGAACGCAGGACTTTCAGTGCTAAATCCCAGGATGTCCTGGGGAAAACTGGGGTGAACTGATTATCTTAAATGAGGGTTAAGTCCCTCTAGGAAGGAATAATCAGTGCAGGAGATGGGTCTTTCCAGGGGTGGAGGATTTTTTCCAGCTTTATTAAGATATTTGTATAAGGTTAAGGTGTACAACATGATGATGTGATACACATATATATAGCAAAATGTTTAGCACAATAAGGTTAGTAAACACATGCTTCACCTCACATAATTACCACTTTTTTTGTTGTTATGGTGAGATAATTTAAAATCTACTCTCATAGAAACTTTCAAGTATACAATACAATATTGTTAAGTATAATCACTGTGCTATACATTATATCACTGGAACTTATTTCTTTTATAACTGGAAGTTTGTACCCTTTGACCAACAGACATCTCCTCATTTCCCCCCATCCTGGAGGACTTAGAAATGCACATAAAGAGCATTTGGAGCCTTAGTTGCTTAATAGAAAACATTAAAAAAATAAAAACTTCTTAACCCTTAGGGATTAAGAATCTGGGTTGGAGAGTGGGAAAAGGGAGGAATTTAAGGGTGCATTTGTGTGTGTGTGTGTGTGTGTGTGTGTGTGTTGAGGAAGGTAGTTGTCATAGGAGAGGAAAGCTTCCATGCTGCTCACTTCTCAGGAAGCTGTTACTTGCCTGAGCAGGGGTGGGACTATGGTGAGGCAGGTGAGGTACTTGCCTCAGGTGCAGAATTCGAGGAGGTGCCAAAACAGTCAGCAATCAAGATGTATAGTATTTTAATGCAATATTTTAAAAAACCAAATTGGCAATCTATAGCCCACAGGGCAGCTGCCTGTTATGATAAATAAAGAACCAAGGCCAGTATTAGGGTGAGAGAGTGGGGCAGAATTGGATCCTGTCTTTATGCAAAATATTGCTATTTTCTTCATCATGGACATTTTTCCACAGAAGACATACAGATGGTCAACAGGTACATGAAAAAATGCTCAGCATTATTAATCATCAGGGAATGTAAATCAAAACCACAATGAGATATCACCTCTCACCTGTTAGAATGGCTATCATCAAGATGACAAAGAGATAACAAGTGTTGACAAGGATGTGGAGAAAAGGGAACCCTCCTGCACCGTTAGTAGGAATGTAAATTGGTGCAGCCACTATGGAAAACAGTATGAAGGCTCCTCAAAAAATTAAAAACAGAACTACGATATCACCCAGCAATTCCACTTCTGGGCATTTATCCAAAGAAAACAAAAACACTAACTCTAAAAGAAATATGCACCCCTATGCTCATTACACCATTATTTACAATAGCCAGGCTATGGAAGCAACCTAAGTGTCCACTGATGAATGAAAGGATAAAGAAGATGTGGTATATTTATACAATGGAATATTATTCCACATAAAAAGAATAAAATCTTGCCATTTTTGATGACGTAGATGGCCCTTGATGGCATTATGCTCAGTGAGATGAGTCATACAGAGAAAGAAAAATACTGTATGATATCTCTTATGTGGGGAATCTAAAAAAAACATTTAGCGATGTTGAACATCTTTTCATGTGCCTCTTGGCCATCTGTATGTCTTCTTTGCAGAAATGTCTATTTAGGTCTCCTGCCCTTTTTTTTACTGGGTTGTTTGTTTTTTTGATATTGAGCCACATGAGCTCTTTGTAAATTTTGAAGACTAATCCCTTGTTGGTTGCATTGTTTGCAAATAATTTCTCCCATTCTGTGGGTTGTCTTTTCGTTTTGTTACAATGAGATATCACCTCACACCAGTCAGAATGGCCATCATCAAAAAATCTGCAAACAATAAATGCTGGAGAGGGTGTGGAGAGAAGGGAACCCTCCTACACTGTTGGTGGGAATGTAAATTGGTGAAGCCACTATGGAGAACAGTATGGAGGTTCCTTAAGAAAACTAAAAATAGAGCTACCATATGATCCAGCAATCCCACTCCTGGGCATATATCTGGAGAAAAACATGGTTTGAAAGGATACATGCATCCCAGTGTTCATAGCCAAGATATGGAAGCAACCATCAACAGATGAATGGATAAAGAAGATGTGGTACATATATACAATGGAATATTACTCAGCCATTAAAAAGAATGAAATAATGCCATTTTCAGCAACATGGATAGACCTGGAGATTATTGTACTAAGTGAAGTAAGTCAGACAGGGAAAGATATATGATACCGCTTATATGTGGAATCTAAAAAAATGATACAAATAAACTTACTTACAAAACAGAAGCAAACTCACAGACTTGAGAAAGAACTTATGGTTACCAGGGGGAAAGTGTGGGAGGGAGGGATAGACCAGGAGTTTGGGATTGACATGTACACACTGCTATATTTAAAATAGATAACCAACAAGAACCTACTGTATAGCACAAGGAACTCTGCTCAATATTCTGTAATAACCTAAGTGGGAAAAGAATTTGAAAAAGAATAGATACATGTATATGTATAACTGAATCACTTTGCTGTACACTTGAAACTAATACAACATTGTTAATCAATTATACTCCAATATAAAATTTTAAAAAACCCCACCAAACTCATAGATACAGAGAATGGATTGGTGGAGGTTTCTAGAGGCAGGGATAGGGGGTGGGAAAAATGGGTGAACTGCCTTTTTTTTTTTTTTTTAGTTTAAATAAATTGAATAATTTATAATAATAATAAATAAAAGACTAGTGGTTACCCTTGTGGTAGTATAGACTTTGGGAATGTTTGGGGTGTAAAAAATATTTCATTAAGCTGTTATTTATCTTAATTTCTGAGATTTTGGCACTACCTTAAATTTTGTGCTCTAGTGAGAGCCTCACTTGCTTCACCCTAGTTCTGATACCAAGCAGGACCCTGTGGGACTCCTGGGCACAAAGGCCTTTCTGTGTCCCCCATTTCTTGATTATAGGAAATAGGCTTCATTCAGCCTCCAGGACATTCCTTGAGTTCCAATGGGCAGGTTCTAACAGTTGCTAATTAGGGAAGGAAGGGGATGCAGAGACAAGGAGGAACAGTCAAAAATAGTGCAGCCTTGGGGCAGGGTCCTGGTTCCCCCTCAAGGGATACACAAACAATATCTTTGAGCTGTTTTGCAGACACTGAAGCCCCCACCAGGTGGGAGAAGTTAACTGTTTGCTGCCCACAATCAGTAGACCCCGTACCGGTTGGAACCAGAAGGTTGATGATGCCGACTGCCACCTACCTCACCACCAACCAATCAGAAGAATGTCCACCAGCTGACCATACCCTCTTTGAAGCTTTATTATAAAACTTCTCACTACCCCCTCCAGGTTGGAACACACAGTTTTTGAGGGCATTAGCCCACTGTGGCCCCCTTTGCCTGGCAAAGCAATAATGCTATTTTTTTTCTACTTCACCCAAAACTCTGTCTCCGAGATTTAATTCAGTGTTGGGGTACAGAGGCCAGATTCGGCTTCAGTTCTCCCACCTTATTTGGAAAACCCCACCTCCTAACAGTAGCCAGAAGCTGTTGGCCACCCTCTTGAAGGTCTTAGGCCCCCTTTGCTGGTGTGGTACGCCTCTCTCCCACCTTCTGTGGGCTTTGCTCCTAATGGCCTGCGCTTTTGACCTTCTGCAGAGGCCCATCCTTGGACTGCTGAGGCCAGAAGTGCCTGAAGATTTTTGTCCTTGGGTTGACCCTTAGCCAATGTCTGACAGATACAGAAGCACAAAAGCTCAGCTCGCTTGCCTCCGGCCCTCTTAAACTCTGAAGAGCAGTTTTTGCCTCGGAGCTCTGTGCAGTAACAGCTGAGGCTGGAGCATCAACTAAACTCCCATCCTTGCTTGGCACTGTCGCCTGATCCCTTCCCAGTTTCTCTCAGAAGCACCTTCTGCATAAATCACGTCTGCCTGAGTTCTCATTCCAGAGGCTGCTTCTGGAAGAATCCCACCGCTCAGTAAAACTTAAGAGCCCAAACTTAAGAGCCCGTAGAACTCTTGTTTTTTTCAGGTTCTGCCTATGAAGTAAGGTTTCCTTAGCAATGAGATTCATCACTATGGCAACTGTGAGTCATGGTTACCAAGGGAAACTCGACTTTCTGAAAAGAGAGATCGGCACTCGTCGCTTATCTTGGTATTTTTTTCCCCCTCAATTCTACTTTTTCTCTCCATGGGAGTTGTGTGTGGGCTGTAGAGTTCTTTGCTTCTCTTAAAATGGTTCCTTTTAATGAAACTTGCATGAAATGGATCAGACATGTGACTGGAGAGACCACTGCTTGGTTGCCCCTTGAGAGTGCCATGACCCCAGCTAGATGCCAGGGTGCAGGGCACCCACAGATGTGGTTGGTCCACAGAGTGAGGTCAAGACATAAAACAGCCCAGTGTTCTATAGCCACTCCACTCTGCCAGACTCTCCCCTGAAGCACCCAGGGAAGGGGGTGGCTGAGGGCGGGCGGGTGCAATTGTAGCACCTCAATATATGAAGCTTTACCATAATTTCAAATTGATGTCTCAGTGAAGGATGTTGGTACCTATGTAATGTATTTTTAAGTCAAAAGGGCCTATGAAAAGCAGCTAGCTCTTTGTATAAGGCTTTGTTCTCTTGATGGTAAACTGTTTTTGCTTTTTCCTGAACGGGTCTCTCTCTTCAGGGCTGACACTGTGTGTGGTCTCCTGCTAGCTCAGGCTGCCTTGGCTGATGAGGAGGGCTAGCAGACTGGCAGGTGCCCTCTTGCCATTCTGTCCTGCTGCCTACTGGTTTCTCAGGAGAGAAGTGCAGTGCAGGGGTCAGGGCTGAGAGAATGGAGACACCTTGCTGGCTTTATTTTTAAAAAGCAACTCACAACACAAAAGCCCTCTATTATTCTAAAAAGCCTTTCTCTTTCCTGTTCTACTCTCTGTTTCCATGGAAATGGAGCTAGTCACCAGCCAGGAAGTCAATGGCTGCAATGGTTGTATATTGTTCTTTGTTCTCTTCTTCGTGGAAGGAAAACACCTTGACTTCTATTTGTCCTCTTTGTCAGTGACAAGGTACTGTCATTGTAAAGCCCCAGATCAGACACTGAGTCATGACTGGGGCCAAGGAGAGGAGAATGCACAGGCTTTCAGAAGAAAGGCCCTCTTCTTCCTCTTTGCCACCAAGCCCTGGAATAAATGCATCAGGGACTGAGATGGGGGAGGGGGGCAGAGTTGATCCACTCCCCCTAACCACTAAGTTCAACCAGCAGACTCAGTGATGGAGGTGCTCCCTGGCTTGACATCGAGACTTAGCTGTTTGGCTGGTTGTTCCCTTGGGTAAGAAATAACTCAGGGTGAGTCCATATTGAGGCAGAGTAGATTAGTGCCAGTGTAGTGAGCACCACTGGCACCCCACCCAGACCCCTTCCATTCCTTTTACAAATGCTGTGTGCCCATCCCCCAGCATCTTCAGGCTTTGCTGCTCATGACTGGAACCCGTGACCTTCAGAGGCTTGTCCCAGGGCACAAGGCTCACTTCATCTGTATAGATGTAATTTGATTACATCTGCAAGACCCTACTTCCAAATAAGGTCATACTCACAGATGCTGAGGGTTAAGATTTCACCAAATGTTTTGGGAAGACACAACTGAGCTCACATCGCAGTGCTATCTTTGTATACGTTTGTCCTCTCTGATAAGATGACATTTGAGCAAAGACCTGGATAGAGTGAAAGGGTCAGCCAGAGTGAGCTATGTGGTTATTAAGAAGAACAGTAAATGAAAAGGCCCTGAGTCAGGAGCAGGCTTGGTAGACTCCAGGAGCATCAAAGAGGCCGGTGTTCCTAGAATAGAGTGAGCAAGGAGGGAGCGAGGTGGTAGGAGACAAGGTCAGAAAGGTAGCAGAGGGCTAGATTGTGTAGAGTCTGATACACGGCATGGAGAGGACTTTGGCTTTGACCCTGAGAAAGATGGGAGCCACTGAAGGGTCATGAGCAGAGGAGGGATGTGATCTGACTTATGATTTTCAAAGATCCCTCAGGCTGATGTGTGGAGAATAGACTAAAGGGAAGGGATGGGGGAAACAGAGTGTCCAGAGGGTAGACTGTGGTGAAAACCTGGGTGAGAGGTGATACTGACTTGGACCAGAGTTGTAGCCTGGAAGGTGGCAAGTGGCTGAATTTTAGGCATATTTGGAAGGTAGAGCCCAGCACAGCAACTGCTCATTTACCCTCTCAGCAACATAGTGAGGTAAGCACTTATTATCCCCATTTTACAAACAAGTAAACCAAGGCTTGTTTTATTTTATTTTATTTATTTGCTTTAGTTTCTTTTTATCATTCTTGGTTCCAAGATGTAAGTCATATGACAAGTCAGAAGGGCTGTTTGAGTCTTAGAAGCTGAAGAGAAATTAAGTAAGGGGTGATCTGCTCAGAATGTCAATGTGGAAAATAATCAATGAAGTTGCTCCATATTTGGATATTTGAATGATTAACTCAAAGTTTTAGTCTCTCAGTTGTGTATGATCTGAAGCATGAAGAGATATCAAAAAGTTGGATGTCTATTCTCAACCACAGGTCACTTGACCAGGGTGAGAAGCCTATCATATCACCTCTGTCTGCATGGTCTCCTCACCCATTTTCTTTTATACTAGACTCCCTCTTTTACCAAATATTTGTAAACTTAGTATTGCTGGTATCTCCCACTATTGAAAGAGCCCTAGGCCTGTTTTAATCAGAAAGCTTAATAAGCTTGCCCAGAGTCACTCAGCTGCTAGTATGAGGTAGAATGAGGCCTGGCACCTAAGTCTGTCCAGCACAGGCACCGAGGTCTTAACAACCGTGGTAAAAGTTCAACATCCTCTTTGCTGTCACGCTGCTTGGCTGTGGGCTGGCAATGTGGCCTGTAGGTAGAAAAGAGTCTGTAGTGGGCTGGATGGTGGCCCTCAAAACGTCATGTCCACACCCTAACTCCCAGAACCTGTGGTGTGACCTTATTTGGAAAAAGGGTCTTTGCAGATGTAATTAAGTTAAGGACTTTAAATGGGGAGATTATCTTGGGTGCACCTGAAATCCAATGACAAGTGTCCTTATAAGAGACAGAAGAGAAGACATATGAGCTGGGGAAACTGGAGATTATCGAAACTCTCCGAACTCCATTTTTCTCATCTCTACTTTGCAGGGGAATAACATAGTCCTTGCCGGGCTCTGGGGAAGATTAAATTAAATAATGTTTTGAAGTGCCTGTAGGGCTGAAGGACAGAGCCAGCTGGCCACCAGCTTGGGACACCGCCCTGTCACAATTAGACTCAGGATGAAGCAGGTGTCCTCAGAAGGAAGCGAAAATTGAGCGGAATTATTATCAGATGAAGTATTCTTAGAAGCCATGTAAGTCTTAGACTATTATCTGGTCACTTTATTTTTTTTTAATTAATTAATTTATTTTTGGCTGTGTTGGGTCTTCGTTTCTGTGCGAGGGCTTTCTCTAGTTGCGGCGAGTGGGGGCCACTCTTCATCGCGGTGTGCGGGCCTCTCACTGCGGCGTCCTCTCTTGTTGCGGAGCACAGGCTCCAGACGCGCAGGCTCAGTAATTGTGGCTCACGGGCCCAGTTGTTCTGCGGCATGTGGGAATCTTCCCAGACCAGGGCTCGAACCCGTGTCCCCTGCATTGGCAGGCAGACTCTCATCCACTGCACCACCAGGGAAGCCCTATCTGGTCACTTTAAACTTATTCTTATTGGAATACATATTAATGATATGTTAGTACAATTAATTACTTCTTCTTAGCTTAAGCAAATTAGCGTGCATTTACATGACAAGCAAGAAAAAAGTAAGAGTGTTACCTGCAGGATATCGGAACCCCCGTTGTGTGTGCGCAGGAGTGGCTGTGATTTGAGGTGAGCGGGGAGGGTCTCCTTGTGCTATATGCCAAACTGCAAAATCTTAAAAAGCGCTGACATTTCCTTCCTTAAAAGCTTTCTGAAGACTGTTGTACATTCATTTGGCAGAATGGGGGAGAAAGTTGTCAGATAAAGTGCTGTCAGGAACCAGATGATTTGGTTGGCATTTTGCTACCTCTCAGGGAGCAAGGTCTTCATGAGACCTGGCAAGGGGCTAGGGTGGTGGTTTGAAAACATGTCCACAAATTCATGAAGCCTCCTCCCATTAAGAGGTGGAGTTTAACTGCCTCCCCCTGGAACATAGGCCGGCTTTAGTGACTTGCTTCTAAGGAACAGGATGCAGTGTTGTTTCCCAGTCTATGTCAGAAAATTCAATACCCCTTCTGTGTGGTTCTCTCTCTCTCAGGACACACACCTTTGGATCTCTGAGCCATCATGTAAGAAGTCTGGCTACTGAAGTCGCCATGCTGGAGAGATCATGTGGAGATAGAGAGGTTTAAGGAGCCCCAGCTGTTCCAGGCTCTAGCCGTTTGAGTTCTTGCAGCCCATGCAGACCTGCGAGTGAAGAGGCCTTTGAGATGCCCTCATCTCTGGCCACCATCTGGCTGCAACTACATGAGACACCCTGAGTGAGAAACCACCAAGCTGAACTCAGTCAACCCCCAGTCCGGGAGAGAAAATAAATGATTGTTGTCGTTGTACGCCACTAAGTTTGGGGTAGTTATCCAGCAGTAGATAACTGGAACAGAAGAGTGTATTTGGATGGTGACTTGGGGGGAGGTGGAAGGAGAAGGAAAATGAATGGGATAGTGGAGGTGTGATGGGCTGTAGTGGTTGGGGACATTGCCGATGGAGAGCTCTGGTTGGCCAGTGAAATTAGCCGTATTTGTTATTCATTCATTTGCTCAAGTTTATTGAGGCCCTACTTTGCTAGACACTGAGTATAGAGAGAGACACAAGATCCAGTATCTTCCCTTAAGAAGCTTATAATCTAGTAAGGTAAACTAGGGAAACAGACACAATCATCCGAGATGTACATTATATAGAAGTAGCATAGGAAATGAAAAATCATTTTTATCTGGGAAGGGTACAGGGATACCAGGGAGTCAGGGAAGGCTTCTTCAAGGTCAGAGTTTTGAAGAATGAATAGAAGTAGAGGTAGATTTACTGTGAAGCTAATGAGTTTTAAGCTATAGGGCCCCTTACATGCATGGGCTCTCTCCAAGGCCCTAGGATGGGCCATAGTAATATACACATACAGTTCTATAATTTTGCAAAAATTTAAAAAGTAAGATATTTTTAAACTGCAATTTCTGAAGACCTTATATTAGTTAAGGTTCTCCAGAGAAACAGAATATTTATTTATTTGTTTGTTTTATTTTTGTTTGTTATAAGGAATTGGCTCATGTGATTGAAAAGTCCCAAGATCTGCAGTTACCAGCTGGAGACCCAGGAGAACTGGTAGTATAGTTTCAGTCGGAGTCCAAAGGCCTGAGAGCCAGGAGAGCCAATGGTATAAATTCCACTCCAAGGGCAGGAGAAGACCACCGGCCCAGCTCAAAGGTCAGGCAAACATAGTTTCCTCTTAAACGTTTTGTCCTACAAACCTTCAACTGATTAGATAGGACCCATACACATTAGGGAGGACAATCTGCTTTACTCAGTTACCAATTCAAAAAATTTTTAAATTTTTATTGAAGTATAGTTGATTTGCAATGTTGTGTTAGTTTTTGGTGTGCAGCAAAGTGATATATATATATGTATATATGTGTGTATATATATATATTTTTTTCAGATTCTTTTCCATTATAGGTTATTACAAGATATTGAGTAGAGTTCCCTGTGCTATACAGTAGGTCCTTGTTGCTTATCTATTTTATATATAGTAGTATGTGTATGTTAACCAATTCAAATGTTAATCTCAACCAAAAACTCCCTCACAGACACACTCCAAATAATGTTTGACCAAATGTTTGGGCACTCCATAGCTCAGTCAAGTTGACACATAAAATTAACCGTCATGAACCTCTGTCTTGTTTCATTCTGACTTTTACTCCATGACACTTCCCCTCATGTTAGGTGGTGTCAGATAGTATTGGAGTGGTGTCTAATTCTGAGGATCTAACTAAGAGGAAGTTGAGATGGGGTTACATTTAGTTTGGATTTAGTGGGATAAAAATCGACAAGTTGTATAAAGTCACTTCTGTGTACAGTTAAGTTATTGCTAGCCACCCTGGTGTAGGAATAGCTTCAAGGAGTACCTTTACCATCCACTGTGTAGATTCCCTTGGCATTGTGATATGGAAGATCAGGCACTGAGATTGTGTCATGATATGAACATATGCTTGTATCCAGCATCAGAATTACATGGGTAGCATAGAGAAACATTTGTGTTCCGATGGAAAACTATGCATTGTCTAGGGGACACTGCTCTTAATTATCAGTTTCTGATTCTATGGCATAAATTGAAAATAAACTACAGCAATGCAAAAATAATTCTTGTCTAAAGACATGCAAATTCTGTCCTATCTGGTAAAAGATTCAACTGACTTCCCTAACCCCTGTAGAAAAACTAGATTATAAAGTCTCTTGAAGAACCTCTGTTCTGATCAGCTTACAAAGACAAATAAGCACTTATGTAAATTGGATAGACCCCAAATTACCAAAAAACAAGGTAATTGAACTTCTGATACTTTAAATGTGCCAGAAGAAAAAAAATTCTTACAGAAACTAATTCAAAAATGTTTAAGAATCCAATTTCTTAATCTAGGTAAATCTTTGGTCAGTAAGACTAATTTACTGTTTTTGGTAAAATAAAAACAGTTGCATCTTCTCTATGAGTGTTAAAGTATAATATAAGCACACACTTTATTCTACTTAGGTATGTTCTTCTTGACTTATGAAGATTTAGTGACCAGATAAACTAGCATTATTGTTTAAGGTTATGAAAAATGTAAATTTGTGTTTCACTAAATTGAATTGTTATTCTCATAAATTTTATTTCAACAGAAATTATGCTTCATAGTATGCCCACTCGAGATAATTCCCAGGATTTTTAGGATACTCAAAAATTGGATTGTTATTAAATTGATAATTAATAGATGTTCATTGGATACCTAGATCATTCCTAAGTAAGTTAGAATACTGAAACAGTGGTCATTAAGCATAACTTTAAATTTATATCCCTTTGTTTCCTATTTTTATGTGCTATAGAGAGGATATATCTTTGGGTCTGTTAAGTAATGTGTTGATTTTTGCCACATTGAGAGTTTGTATAGAGAATGTGTGTGACTATAGAAAGTTGCGTTAACGTGTATTCATGAGCTCTAAAATCCTCACATACAAGTTTCTCTACCCTCTTATATCATCTGACTGGAGACTGTAAATTAAATTGACAAAAGACAGATTAACAGAAGAAAAAACAGATTTTATTTGTGCGTGCAACATGCACGCATGTGGGAGAGCTCTTGATGAGTAACTCAAATGGGTGGTTAGAATTTGAGGCTATATACCAACTTAGTAAGTGATGGGGAGAGCAAGAAAGGGCACTTTTCAGAACAATTTTCAGGAGAACAAACAGGAGATAAAGTTTGTGATGATATTTGTCTATACAGGTATGAGTGGTCTCCTTCATGGGCCATAAAATTCTCCTGGGGAAGGAATTTGGGGTAGGTTTTATTAGCATTCGCCCTTCTGGGAGTAGATCCAACCCGAAGAGGAATTTATGACAGCCTTATTTCATAGAAGTTCCTGCTTTTAGTCAAATAAGGGAAGTTCTGAGAAAGTTTGGTTTTTTTCCCCCTGCATCTGTTGAATCTCAAAAGCCTTCAGCTTAAAATAATCTTTATACCAACTCTGGGTTTCCTAGTAGGTCCCCATAGTTATAATGAATATAGATGATTGAAACTCCACTTGGGAGTAATAGTTTCAGAGAAATACACTTGTGGATATGCTTCTGTATTTCAAGGAAAATAGTAGTTTTGCCTTAAAAACAGCAGTTCTCAGAGTTTTGCTTGTATTTTTTTGGGGGGGGGGTGTCCTCCAGAACTCTTTATACTCTTCAACCTTGTTGAGGACCCCAAAGGGGTTGTTTGTTGTTGCTGTTTTTCTGGGTTCTAACTAATGATACTAACGTATGCTAACACATATATATGGAATCTAAAAAAAAAATAGTCATGAAGAACCTAGGGGCAAGATGGGAATAAAAACGCAGACCTACTAGAGAATGGACTTGAGGATACGGGGAGGGGGAAGGGTAAGCTGTGACAAAGTGAGAGAGTGGCATGGACATATATGCAATACCAAATGTAAAACCGATAGCTAGTGGGAAGCAGCTGCATAGCATAGGGAGATCAGCTCGGTGCTTTGTGACCACCTAGGGGTGGGATAGGGAGGGTGGGAGGGAGGGAGATGCAAGAGGGAAGAGATATGGGGATATATGTATATGTATAACTGGTTCACTTCGTTATAAAGCAGAAACTAACACACCATTGTAACGCAATTATACTCCAGTAAAGATGTTTAAAAAAAAAAGAAATAATTAGGTTTATTTGATAAGTTACTATTAATGAGTTGCATGAAGAGTTGTCAAATCAGAAGAGATGCTTAGCTTTCTCTAGGTTAAATTGGCATAGGTAAATTTTTTAATAAAAGTATTTTAGAATTTGGACATTGTTTGGGAAGTTCCTAGAAATATGTCAATGCCCTCACTCTCTAGAATACGATGCTGTATCCTAGAGCCTTGAGGTTGCTTTGCGAGATGACATTAGTCAATAACAGTATAGTGTCACCAGTCATAATTTTGTGTGTTATTTAAAATGCTTTTTTGGCTACAGTCCTTCTTTTTACATTTACATTTAGGCCAGTGGTTTTCAATTAAAGGTGCCCATTGGACTTACCTATGGAGTTTAATACAGATGTCTAGGACCTACTCCAGACTCATGGAATCTCTTTACTTGATATTCTTGATATATTCTTGGTATATTCATGATATATTATTTTTTAGGATTACTATATGATATGATATAATATTACACCATATTGACATTGTATTATATTATATATTATGCCTCAATATTTTTTCTCTGTAAAAATGTTTATCCATTTTTATAAATCAGCTGCAATGTTCATTGTCTTCCTTGAAAATAGTCTTAGTCATAATACTTATAGACATTTTGTCTAGAATTTTTTGGATTGGCTTTATTATTCTGTTTTTCATGCCACAGAACTAAACACATTTCCTTGTCAGTTGCATTATTCTTGCTATGAACTCTTGTCAGATCTTTCACTTTTGAAAATTATCGGTAGTAAATTGAATGCAGCTATTTTGAGTCTCTGTCATCTACAGATAATTTTTTTTCAGTTGTTGTTTTATTCTGATGTTTCTCAGAAGGTACTGCAATCAGCACAGGCCAAACTTCTTGTCTTCAACAAAGAAGGAATGTCTCAGAGTCTTATGGACAAGGACTCTACTGGGTACTTCAGAGAAGAGACTCTTGGCTACAGGCTTCCAGTGGCATCACTTAGAAAACTTTGAGACCATACCAGTGGGCTGAATTAGTCAAGGTAGGCTATAACCCAAGATACAGAGGAACGAGAATTACACATAACCAAATGCACTGAAGAGAGATGACAGTTTTGTTTGGACTATTACTGATGCTATTTTTAAAAAATTTTTTATCTTATATTGGAGTATAGTTGATTAACAATGTTGTGTTAGTTTCAGGTGATGTTTGCTGTAGTCTGAATGTTTATGTCCCCTCCCCCCCCAAATTCATGTGTTGAAACTTAACCCCCAATGTGGTGGTATTAGGAGGTGGGGCCTTTGGGAGGTGATTAGTTCATGAGGGTGGAGGCCTCAAGAATGGAATCAGTGCCTTCATAAAAGAGACCCCAGAGAGCTAGTTTGCCCTTTCCACCATGTGAGGACACAGTGAGAAGAAGCCCATCTATGAGCAAGTGGGACCTCATCAGACTCCGAATTGCTGGTGTCTTGATCTTGGACTTTCCAGCCTCCAGAACTGTGAGAAATTTCTGTTGTTTATAAGCTACCCAGCCTATGATATTTTGTTATAATAGCTTGAACAACTAAGGCAGTGTTCTATTTTCTATTTATAAGGAAGCCCTTTCTCTTTCTTCTTAAGATATCTGTAACCCATAACGATTTGGCAGATTCTGCTTTTGAAAACTGAAATGAAACATTTGTAAAAGATATTTTGTCCTCTCTGTTTGACTCCCTTCAGAATTCAGAAACTCTTACTGAGTCTTCTTCCTTTTTATGGCAATATCATTATTTGCATAGATTGTACCTGTTTTTTTTTAAACCAGAATATAATTGGAAAAAAATTGGTCATGCAACCAAGGCCTTCCTTGAAATGTCATATTTGAGAATGATGTTCATTTAATCAGGTACGACCAGCCCATTATGAGGAATTAGATTGGCTTTATGGAGCCAGTGCTGACAAAGACCTGTGGGAAAAACTGGCCTAGTACCTGGCTCACACGATCCCAGCCTTAGAAGCAGTGAGGAAGCCATTTCCTGGCTGTCTCCAGAAACTTAGGATAAGTTGGGGGAACATCAAGAAAAAAGGTATTTACTCAAATTTATGGGTTCGGCTGGTGACCAGAACCCATAACCTGGTGGCAAGAGTTTCTTGGCGTGGCTTCCTAACTTCAGCACAGCAAATAAGAAGAGGCATTTAAAAAATATCTGAGACTCCTTATGAAAATTTCCAGCAAACTTAAAGAAGGCTTAATATGTGGTGGGTTAACCCTCTTGCTGCATCTATGTAAGTAATCAGGCCACACCTAATGAGACCAACCTTATTTTATGATCATGAATAATCTTTATTATCTTTATTTGAGATTATTTCTGATGTCAAGTGGGGAGACTGTAACAGAAAAAGTACTTCAGTGGAAAACTATGCTTTGTCTAAAGGACATACCACCAGGTTATCAGATTCTGGGAGCCATTTTACAACTCTATAAATTGTAAATACAGTAACAGCAATACAAAATAACTCTTGGCCATAGACGTGTAAATTCTGTTCTGTCCTGGAGAGGTTCAACTGATCTCCCTCCTTGACTGTGTATAAAACCAATTCTGCCTCCATTTGCCGATTCATTTCAATATTCTTTTACTCCATATAAACTCATGCTTTTTGACCTCACCTTTATAACATCTGCTTGGATCCTTATTGATTGAGTTAAAGTAAAATTTTTAACATGTATTCCTTTTTATATTAGTATAAGAGTTATGCTTTTACCTTTTCTGGAGTATTATCTTTTAACGGTAGTGAGGAAAAACAAAGTTTGAAATGTACTAAGGCTCCTAGAATCTAGTCAGATGTGTAAAATTCTGATGGGGGATTTGGTTCTCCAAGATGCCTAGTCAAAGCATAAGATTTTTCCTGTTAGGAAGTATTTAATGATGCGGCAAATACAACCATAAATGGGCTTTGGAAGTGGATCAAGTTGTTAATTAATAAAATTTGTCTATTTTGGGGGGGGAGGTTTGTGATGCTTATGTTATATGCTTTAAACTTTACATATCATATGTTTTTAGATTTGTAATTTGATGGGATATGTTTCCTAATTCTAAATAGCTATTTACTATTAAATCTAATCTTGCATTGCTAATATTGTGTTCTATTTCTTATTTATTTATTTATTTTTTGTAATAACTTCGTTTTTTAACATCTTTATTGGAGTATAATTGCTTTACAATGGTGTGTTTGTTTCTGCTTTAGAACAAAGTGAATCAGCTATACATATACATATGTTCCCATATCTCTTCCCTCTTGCATCTCCCTCCCACTCTCCCTATCCCATCCCTCTAGGTAGACACAAAGCACCGGGCTGATCTCCCTGTGTTATGCGGCTGCTTCCCACTAGCTATCTATTTTACATTTGGTAGTATATATATGTCCATGCCTCTCTCTCACTTCATCCCATATGGCCCAGCAATCCCACTACTGGGCATATACCCTGAGAAAACCATAATTCAAAAAGTGTCATGTACCACAATGTTCACTGCAGCTCTATTTACAATAGCCAGGACATGGAAGCAACCTAAGTGTCCATCGACAGATGAATGGATAAAGAAGATGTGGCACATATATATAATGGAATATTACTCAGCCATAAAAAGAAATGAAATTGAGTTGTTTGTAGTGAGGTGGATGGACCTAGAGTCTGTCATACAGAGTGAAGTAAGTCAGAAAGAGAAAGACAAATACTGTATGCTAACACATATATATGGAATTAAAAAAAACAGGTTATGTGTTCTATTTCTTAAAGAGGGCCTCTAAATGTATAAGCTTTAGGCTCTACAACACTTGGATTCTCACCCCCACCCAAGGCATGTGTTTTGTTTTCTTAAATGTAGGCTTTTAAATTTGGAATTGGTTATGATCATTGTCCCTTTCCACTCTGAAATTTCCTCTGTCCAACGTCCCCTTGTGTCCAGTAGCCTTGGAGTTGCAAGCAACAGGTGTCAAAGAAAAACCAGAGCTTCACAGTAGGTAAAGCCATAAAAACAGATGTTATTCAAGACTATTGCAATAGGGAAAAAGAG
The DNA here is from genome assembly GCF_005190385.1 of Monodon monoceros. NCBI lineage: Eukaryota > Metazoa > Chordata > Mammalia > Artiodactyla > Monodontidae > Monodon > Monodon monoceros. The sequence continues at coordinate 39,852,025 of NW_021703779.1, forward strand.
ACCTCAGTGTAGAAGTAGGCTCAATTCAGAATATAGCATGGGCAAGTGGGAATTTATAGCCAAGGAGCAGGGAGGGGGTTGATGAATAAAAAAATTACTAAGAAGAAACATCAGGGTAGAAGAGGAGATTCTGCTTAAACTAACCTATCCAGATTCTTGCTGAAGGTAGGCCAGCATGATCAAACATCACCTGGGGGATAGTGGAGTTTAAGGAACATGATCAGATATTGAAGGTGATCAGGTATCAAGGGTTGGGGATTCTGGCTAAACTGAATTTAACAGGATTCTTGCTAAAACTGGACAATGCAGAGATGAACATGGAAGTCCAAAAGTCAAGACCTAGTTGAAAAGTTCAGGGGAGCCTGAGTAAAGTTTGGTCAAGGAGAGACTCTTTGTCACAGGTCATATTAGGAATTCAGCAAAGGCAATTTGAATTAGGGACATATTTAATTTGGGTATAGTGGGCTATAATTATGTGTTCCTCATTCACTTTTGTCAAATAAAAAACAAATCCAGACTTGGTAAGGTGAAATTTTACTCAAAAGGATTATTGCTGGTGGGGGAAAGGGATACTGCAATAGGGAGAATACTCTGACTGTAGATATGAAGGCCTCTCAAGGACTGGCCATAAAAAGGGTTTCTTTTATAGAGAGGGGTAAACTAGCCTAGAAAGAACTGGGTCTGGGGAAGAGGGATGAATGGGTGGTTTCAACAGATAGCAGATCAGAGGATATTCTACCTGGAGGCCATCTTATTCTTAGGGGGAGTAGTATGCTGGCTCAGGCTGAATATGGGCCAAAGTCCAGAAGCTTGGAGGAAGGAGAAAAGCTTAACCAAAGTTCAGTTAGCAAGCATTTTGTTTTGATTGAGCAGGGAGGACAAGTGGTTCAGCCCCATTTATGAGGCAAAGAATGGGAATTTGGAGGGTCTGTGTCTGGTCTTGTCATAGATAAACAAGGGGGCATCTATGAGTCCTATGTTAAGTCATATGGGGTAGGGGAGTTCTTTGTGGTAAGCCATTTCCCAGAACATAAAAGGGTGGTGAGATTTACTAACCATCACTGTTTTCCCAGGAACACGGGGCTCAAGTAAAATTCAACATTGTCACTTTTGAATGTAATTACTATTATTAATTTTATAAATTTATTTATTTTTGGCTATGTTGGGTCTTCATTTCTGTGTGTGGGCTTTCTCTAGTTGCAGCGAGCAGAGGCTACTCTTGGTTGCAGTGCGTGGGCTTCTCATTGTGGTGGCTTCTCTTGTTGCAGAGCACGGGCTCTAGGCACATGGGCTTCAGTAGTTGTGGCATGCAGGCTCAGTAGTTGTGGCTCTCGGTCTCTAGAACGCAGGCTCAGTAGTTGTGGTGCATAGGCTTAGTTGCCCCGTAGCATGTGGGATCTTCCTGGACCAGGGCTCAAACCCTTGTCCCCTGCATTGGCAGGTGGATTCTTAACCACTGCGCCACCAGGGAAATCTGAATGTAATGATTATTTCTAGCTATCCCAGTATAAAAATGGCCTCTAGGAATAATCCTACTACCCACAACAATGACCAACCAGGTGTTGTGACAGAAAAATGCAGGGTCCCTCCTTAAGAGGCAGAGATAAGTTTCTAATAAAAGCAATGAATAGGCTCTTGGATTGTTGATAATCCAGTTAACAAAGAGAGAGAAGTTATAAGGACACATTGGGAAAAGATTTAAATTTCCTGTTGATTTGACATGAAATATTAACATCCCTGAAGGCAACACACAATTCCTGATACAACATACCATAGGATAGTGAGGACATAGTGGATAATGGGTGTTGTCAATCCAAAGACTATTAAAGATTCAACAACTGAACAAGAAAACTTGAAATGCCCTGAAAGAAACTTGATAGAGGTTTTCTTGATGACTATCCTAAAAATTTACACATTACACAGGTTGTGAAGCTGAAAGAAACATTTCTAAACTGCCAATTAAAAAAATTAATTTTGATCACCTGGGCTAGAAGGAAAACAATGATCTTTTCATTCTTTCTATTGACAATTATATTACAAAATCATTGAAGAGGCAATCAAAAGTATTGTGGTTGATTTTTAGAATAATGGCCCCCAAATCATCATGCATCCTTGCCTTCAAATCTCTTAGCAAAGTGACTTTGCAGTTCCTGTGTCATGAGGTGGTATCCATTTCCCCACTCCTTGAATCTGCAAAGGCCTTGTGAATTGTTTTCATCGATAGAGTGCACTGGAAGTAACACTGCACCTTCTGCCTCGCAGTTTCTATTGGCACCCGCTTGGAATGCTCTTGTTACAATGTAAGGAAGACCAGGCTAGATGGTAAGAAACGACGTAGAGAAAGAAGCTCAGCTGATAGACAGCATCAAGGCCACAGACATGTGGTTGAGGCCATCTTGGAGCATCCAGCCTTTCTAGCCGCCATCTGATTGCAACAGCATGACTCAGCCCAGATGACACCCACCCACTCAAATCAGAGAATTGTGAGAAATGATAAACCTTTGTTGTTTTAAACCACTAAGCCACTAAGTTTTAGAGTTGTTTGACAGCAATAGATAACTTATACAGGCATGCAGAAAAAAAAAAAGCAAGCAAATAGTATGGAGGTATGTCAAGTGATTAATTAATACACAAAAATGTCATGGAAGTGATGTCAGCATCATGGCAGTGAGAGTCATCCCTTTTATCTCTTCCCTTTGGTTTACAACTAATCAGACATCCATAACTGAAAAAAAAATTATGCTTCTGCATAGCATACCAGGATACCTGAGAGATTCATCCATCTGTGTACCAAAAATGCGGGAGGAGGATTGGACTGTGGAGGAGGTGGCTGAATGAGGTGGTGGCAGAGATGGTGACAGCAGAGAAGGTGGCAGCTGGTCTGGCAGTGAGCCAGCACAACCTTTCTGGCAGATGAGATGGAGGGTGAAGGTGGTGAGTGGGAGTCTGCCTGGCTACACATGATGAAGCTGGAGGAATCGGTTTCTTTCTCTGAAGAGAGACCATAGTGACTAGGGGGAGAGAAAGGAAAGGGAAGTAGGCAGGAAAAGAGCTGAAGGAAAGCATCTCTTGCTGTCTGCCCTGGGAGGCAAGAGAACTGCCCATGGACCCCTGGGATCCCTCAAATTGAGGATTTCCCTACTGGACCATGGGCACACCCAAAGACCCAAGTGCTAAGTACAGACCTCCCTCTACTCTGCCACCACACTTTGCTTTTTTTTTTTTTTTTCTTTAAATGTATGTGCTCCCAACCTTAACAAGTTAGCTCTGGTAAGAGAAACCAAAAAACTTGTGCTATAATGCCACCTTCTGGAAAACAAAAGGAAGGTTCCTAACTACCAACTTGTTGAATTGTTAGAATCAAAGTAAACAAAACCTTGCCTACATAAGAAGTGTGTTTGCTACTTCAAATGTGGTGATTGAGGCACTTCTCATCAAGCACCATGAAAAATCATGGTAGTACAGTATCATAAAAAGAAACTGACAATTTTCCAGCAACTGAACCCAAAGACATGGAATATTGTAATCCAACTGATGAAGAATTTAAAATAGCTGTTATGAAGAAAATCAACCAGCTATAGGAAAACTCAGAAATGCAAAACAATAAAATTAGTGAACAGAAGGAGTACTTTACCAAAAAGATTGAAATCCCCCAAAAAAGAACCAAACAGAAATTCTGGAGCTGAAGAACTCAGTAAATGAGATGAAGAATGCATTAAGATGTACTGAAAATAGAGCAGATCATATGGAAGAGAGAATTAGTGATCTTGAGGATAGACATACAGAAATAAATGATTCAGGTGGAAGAGAAGAGATAACAAAGATTTTAAAAAAAAAAGAAGAAACTGTGAGAACTATCTGAACCCACTAGAAACCATAATATTAATGGGTATTCCAGAAGGAGAATAGAGGGAGAAGGGAACAGAGAGTGTATTTAAAGAAATAATACTGAGAACTCCCCAAACCTGGGGAAGAAACTGGGTATATAAGTTCACAAAGCTAATAGAACCCTTATTATCTCAACACAAAAAGAGCTCTGAGACACATTACATTAAAACTGTCAAAAGTCAATGATAAATGATTTTAAAGGCAGTGGGGGGAAAAAGACAGTAACCTACAGAGGAACCCCAATTAGGCTATCAGCAGATTTCTAGCAGAGACTCTAGAGGTCAGGAGAGAGTGGAATGATATATTTAAAATATTGAAAGGTAAAAATTGCCAGCCAAGAATACTCTATTCAGGAAAGTTATCCTTCAGATGTGAAGGAGAAATAAAGGCTTTCCCAGACAATAAAAGCTGAGGGAGTTCAACACAACTTGACCTGCCCCTTAGAGGCCACTATGAACAGTTATATACCAACAAATTATATAACATAGAAGAAATGGATAAATTTCTAGAAACACTACCAGAACTGAATTAGGAAGAAATAGAAAATCTGAACAGACCAGTAATGAGTAAAGAGACTGAATCAGTAATCAAAAACTCTCAACATAGAAAACTCCAGGACCAAGTGGCTTCACTGGAGAATTCTACCAAACATTTAAAGAAGTAACAGTGATCTTTCTCAAAATCTTCCAAATATTGAGGAGGAGGAAACATTTCCAAATGCATTCTCTGAGGCCAGCATTACTTTGATACCAAAACCACCTGTTAGAATGGCTATCCTCAAGAAAACTAGAGACAACAGGTGCTGGTGAGGATGTGGTGAAAAGAGAGCACTTATACCTTGTTGATGAAAATGTACATTGGTCCAACTACTATGGAAAATAATATGGAAGTTCCTCAAAATATTAAAAATGAGGTCTACCACATGATCCAGCAATTCCATTTCTGGATATATACCCAAAGGAAATGAAAACAAGATTTCAACAAGATACATGCCCTCCCATATTTATTGCAGCATTATTCACAATAGGCAAGATACTGAAACAACCCAAATGTCCATAAATGGATGAATGGATAAAAAAGAAAAAAAAAAAAAGATGTGGTACATATACACAATGGAATACTATTCAGCCACGAAAAAGGAACATGGATGGACCTGAGCACATTATGCTAAGGGAGATAAGTCAGAGAAAGACAAATACTGTATGGTATCACTTATATGTGGAACCTAAAAAAGTTAAACCTGTAAAAAACAGAGAGTAAAATGGTGATTACCAGGGGATGATGGGTGTAAGGCTGATGGTGTTTAAGAGTACAAATTTGTAATGAGTAGTAAATAAGCCATTGATAGCTAATGCACAATATAATGGATATAGACAATAATACTGTACTATAATTATGTAATATGATAATTATTACTACATCAGCAATCATATAACAATATATAAATGTATCAAAGTAACATGTTGTACACCTTAAACTTACACAATGTTACACATCAAATTTATTCAATAAAAATGTTATGGTATTATTTTGAATTTTATGATATTGATATTGTGGGACTTATTGGCCTTTTAGATTTTGTAATTCACTGTGACTTCTTTCTCATTCTAGATAACTATTCACTTACCAACCTAATTTTGTATTTGTCATTTTATATTTTTTTCTTAAAGGGGGACCCCAAATCACTCAAGCCTTAGGTCCCAAAATGCCTGGGGCAAACAGGAAGTCCTCCCTTACTCCTTATCTCCCCTCCTAGAGCCCTGTCTCCTTAGGTTTCAAGCTTTCTTCCACCTCCCACTCCAGTTCCTTTGAGTCCCCCTCCTTCCTGGACAAACTCCTTGTTGTGGACATGTGCCCCCAGGGAATAAAGATCCCTAAGTAATTTAAAAATATTGGCTTCTGGCCACCTATGGACTCACTAATGGGAAGTCTAGGATGTGGGAGAGTGGTAGGAGAATCCATCACAGAAATGGCCTGTTCTCAGTGTGTGGCAGGAAGAAGCTGGATACCTGGTGTGTAGGGAAGTGCACAGTGGACATGGGAGGGCAAAAGATCCCTCCTACCCAGTGTGCTAGACTGGAAGCCTTGTATCTGGACCAAAGGCCCCCCTGTGGAGCCAGCCTCCAGGACTGGAGGGGAAAAGAGGCTTGCTGTCCCATTGATGGGGGGCAGGATGGTTGTTTGGACCTGGGAAATCCTCCTCTTTCTAGCTTGGAAGTCTGAATTTGGGTGGGACTCTACTTTTCACCTTAGGCTGTGGAGATGGAGCCAAGAACAGGACTAGGCCTTTGTCAGGAGGATTCTTTGTTGAAAAATACTGTAATGTCATTGGTAACAAGGGGAAAGTAGACAAGGAATCATGCGGGAAGGCTGGTCATTCTCTATAGTATAGCATAGAGGTTAAGGATACAGCCTCTGATGCCAGACTCAATAGGTTTGAATCACAACTGCTGTTTGACTTTGGGAAAGTCACTTAAGCTTTCTGTGCCTTAATTTTTAATCTATAAAATGGATCTACCGATAGTACCTATCTGTTCTGGTTAAACTACCCCAAACTTAGTGGTGTAAAACAACAACCATTTTATTATGCTCACAAATTTTGTGGATCAGGAATTCAAAAAGGGCACAATGGAGACAGTTCATCTCTGCTACATTATGTCTGGGGTCTCAGCTGGGAACAAGTGGAAGGATGACTTGAAGGTCTGGGGGCTAGAAACATCTAGAAGCTTCTTTACTCACATGTCTGACTCCTGGGCTGGGAGAGCTTAAGCATGGGATTGCTCACCAGAGCACCTCCATGTGGCCTCTCCATGTGGCTTGAACTTCTCACAGCCTGGCATCTGGGTTACAAGAAGGAGCACTAGGACATAAGTGTCCCATGATAATCAAACAGAAGCTACACTGCCTTTCATGACTTAGCAAGTCACATGGTATCACTTCAGCTATACTCTATTGGTTGAAATAGTCTCAAACCCACCAAGATTCATGGAGAGGGGATATAGACTCTACCTCTTGAAGAGATTGTGCAGATTGAATGAGTTATTATATACAAAGCACTTAGAACAGGGCCCAGCTCAGTGTGGATATCATTAGGTGAAAGACTTTATTATTATTTGCAGGACATTGTTCCTCTGGGCAAGGTTTTTGCCAGAGGGGAAGGCACCTTTGGGGACAATGTTGAGCAAATGACCCCAGGTGGGTGTCTGCAGAGAGGAGGCTGAAGTACCTTAAGGGTGGGCTGCCTCAGCTCAGATAGGACTTGTCTCCTGGGCTGTGGCTTCAGGGCCACCTGTCAGCTGTCCTGCCCATGGTCTGTACAACCTAGATGCATTTGGGCACATCAGAAGCATAGCTAGACACAGCAGGGCCCTTACTCCTTCACGGAGGTGTTAACCTCCAGGTCGTGTTTATGCCAGAGCCTGCCCTGGAGGGTGACCCAAAGATGTGCCTCAGGCCCCACGGACACAGGCCTCCTTCTAGGGAAGCTGCTTTACTCTGAAAGTAATCAAAGCCCTTAAAGGTTCTGCCAAGACCAAATCGCATTCCACTGTAACAGTGTTTGTGTGTGTGCTTGCATATCTGAGAGAGACCAAAACTCCATCTTTACTTGTAAGCCTCTTTTGTCGCAGTAGCCTTCTATGACAAAAGAAGGCTTCTGTTTAACTTCCCTTCACAAAACAACACCTGAAGCCCTTGCTACTCTAAGTGTGGTCCATGGGCCAGAAGCATCGGCCTCACCTGGGAGCTGTGAGAAATTCAGAATCTCAGGCCCTACCCCCAAACCCGCATTTTACAAGATCTCCAGGTGATTCTTCCACATAATAGAGTTTGAGAAACACAGATCTAAATTACCAGTGGACCTCACTTCCCCTACGCAAGCCAGTTCCTGACTTCATGCCCTGTTACTACCTTTATCATCATTTATTTAATAGAAGGTACAATGGTGTTTATAGAGAATGAATGGTGGTGACCTCCCAAAATGAGGCAGGGGAAGTTTTAGACCATAGCAAAGTTCTCTGCAGAATAAGAACCAACTTTATTCAGAGTGGGCAAGAAGTAGAGGGAATTGGGCTCTAACTTCTGACAAAGAGTAAAGTAAGCCATGATACTGATGATGTAATAAACCCACAATATATAGTGTCAGGGGAGGTGAGGAGAGGGAGGTACAGACTGGAGCCAGGAGTTGTTATGTGTAATTGAGAACACAAGTGGGCTTGATGAATGCTGGCTTCTCCTCCCTCTGGATGATGTCAAAAGCCTGGAGTCTGGAAATATGCCTCGCCCTCTCCTTCCCCAGTCTTTAGAGAGACATTGGGGAATTTTATGTGGCATGATTGTAAGGGACCTGACTTTCCTTTGGTAGAATTATAGGAGGAAGGGAGAGGAAGAGAGATAGTCGATAGGATTCTACAGTGGTTATTGAGGGTTTCTGAGAACAGGTGAGAGCACTAAACCCACAGGCAGGGGGTGCCTTATGGACCCTCTGAGCCCTCAGGCAAGTCTAGACAACAGACAAGGAAAGCAAGGCCCATGGTGACACTCTGTCTTAGGTCAGGTTCCTTAGAAGCAGAGCCTGCAATCTGTAGTCTTGTGTAATTTTGGGGGGAGAAGGGGAGACTGAGGGAAGCAGGAAGGAGCAGGGGAATGAAGGTGAGCAAGGATATGATTTCAGCTGGAGAATAGCTTCAGCCCTTTCCCAGGAGGAATCTTCTGAGCCTAAATTGCATTACAAAGTTGGTCCCACCTTGAGGCAAGAGAGTTGTCTTTTGTACCCCTGTGTTGGACCATCAATGGCCAGCTAGTGGTTGGCTGAGGTCAGCCCCTAGGGTGGGAGAGTTGTTGGCAGAGGTTCCTGGTCGAGGTGTTTCCCATTTGGTTGAGGGAAAATCTTCAGAGAAAAGGACAGTAGTGAATTGTTATCAGCCAACACCCATAGCAAATGGCATCTGGGTGTACTAGCCAGCAAGGGGTCTGGGTAGGCACCAATAGCATTCACCACCGACACCTTCCATCTCATGTTGCTGTCAAGATTTCTGGAACACCCAGGCAGAATGCAGGTAGGGGACAAACACAGGAAGAGGAAACCATGGGAAAGCAGTGGTAAAACCAACTCACTACATTCTAAGAGCTCTTTTTTTTTCTTTTCCTCTGTGTGCATCCATCCATCCATCCATTTTGCCTCCTCCCTGTCCTGGGTAAATATATCGATTGCTATTTGGTTTAAAAAAAAACTGTATGAAGAAGGGAGAGAGGGACAGATATAGACACAGGAGACAGATAACCATAAAAGCAAAGTTGTTAGAGGTCACCTACCGAAAAATCTAACTTGTGATTCAGTCAAAGCCTCAGTTTCCTTAGTTTTCACTACTTTTATTTTCAGATTTTTGTAGTAGGTCTTAAATCTTTATCTAGGGGGTCAATAAAATATGAAAGCCTTAGACTATGAGTGTATGCATGCAAAAACTGGGGTAAGAAAACTTTGATCTATGAATAATTGTGAAATATCTTTTTGGGCCTTAAATTCTTTTTGGAACAAATCAATTTTTTAAATAATAACTTTATTGAGTTATATTCCACAAAATTTATCCTTTTAAAGTGTACAATTCAGTGGGTTTTTTAAAGCATATTCACAAAGTAGTACAATCATCACCACTATCTAATTCCATAATATTTTCACCATCCCCAAAAGAAAACCCATATATATTGCCATTTCCCTATTGCCTCTTCCTCCCCCCAGTCCCTGGAAACCACTACTCTACTTTCTGTTTCTATAGATTTGTTTATTCTGGACATTTCATATAAATGGAATCGTACAATATGTGGTCGTTTATGACTGGTTTCTTTCACTTAGCATAATGTTTTCAAACTTCAGCCATGTTGGAGCATATATCAGTACTTTATTCTTTTTCATGACCAAATAATGTTTAATTGCATGGCTATACCACATTTTGTTCATCCATTTGTCAGTTGATGGACATTTGAGTTGTTTCTCCTTTTTGGCTACTATAATACTGCTATGAACATTTATGTACAGGTTTTTGTGTGGATGTATGTTTTAATTTCTCTTGGGTAGAAACCTAGAGTGGAATTGAGGGGTTGTATGGTAACTCTACATCTAACAATTTGAAGAACTGTCAAACTGTTTTCCAAAGTCCCTGCATCACTTTACATTCCCACTAACAATAAATGAGGATTCCAATTTCTCCACATCTACACCAACACTTGCTATTGTCTGTCCTTTTTAGTTTAGCCATCCTTGAGGGTATCTCATTGTGGTTTTGATTTGCATTTCCCTAATATTGAGCATCTTTTCATGTGGTCTTCGGCTATTTTTATATTTTCTCCAATTCTGTGTGTTGCATTTCCACTTTTTTGATTATGTTGTTTGAAGCACAAAAGTTTTTAATTTTGACGTTCCTTTTATCTTTTTTCACTTGTGCTTTAGATGTCATATCTAAAAAAAACATTGCCTAATCCAAGGTAATGAAGTATTACCCCTGTTTTCCTCTGAATTTTATTGTTTTAGCTATTACATTTCGGTCTATTTTTGAGTTAATTTTTGTATGTGGTATGAGGTAGGGGTCCAACTTCATTCTTTTGCACGTTGGCATCCATTTTGCCAGTGCCATTTGTTGAAAAGACAATTTTTTCCCCTATTGAATTGTCTTAGCACCCTTGTTGACAAATTAGGTTTTAAATAAACACATCAAATATGAGAAAAGATAGTATTGAAAGAAAAAATACATACAGAACTTACTGCTCAGGTCACTGGCCAAACATACCTTTTTAAAGCATCTGTTCACATGTTTGTGGTTTTGTCTGTACTCTTTTGTATGTGTGGGTACGATGTCATTGAAGTTTCACAAAGCAGCAAGATGGCTGTCCTGGCAGGATCTGCTGTGGGTGGTGCTAAACTCTGTACTTAAATCCCTTCTCTGTAAAATGGTGATAAAATGATGCCTTATACTGTTATCGTGTAGATGGAATGAGGTGATGAGTTAACATGCTTGGGAGAGTATTAGGTGCCTCATAAATATTAGTTCAATTCTCATACCCTGAGCCCCTGTCCTGGTCGCTACATTCACATGGAATGTCACTACACTTCTCCCAGAAGGCCCCTTCACCCTTCCCCACAGGCCACTCACTTCTTATACCTCTCATCCCTCTCATAGCCTGCCTCTAGGAAGCCGTTTCAGGGGGATTTGTCTATTTGTCACGTAAAGGTTCTATGGCTCAAGAGACCAAGGTGGACACACTTGTGTGACTCCCTCAGCAATGCAGGATTTATAGGTTGATAGTAATGGACCTGCTTTGTAGCACTACAGATCTGTGGAAACCAAGTCCCATTTTCAGGGTTTCAGTTAGTTTCTAAAACTCTGTGTTCCTATCTCAACCTCCCTCGCTGTTTCCCCATCTCTCCTCATTCAACGCCTTTACTCTGGAGCAATCTCCCTGACATGTCTGACATGTGTCTTTCTTCAATTTCCCACTGTGTTTCTGTTCTCTGCATCTCGTAGCTCTTTGCCCCAGGTGCTGAGCAAATTGTGCACTCAGCTGGATAATGCTCCGAGTTCATCAAAGGGCTTGGCTCAGCAGTTCGGGGTCCTGGTGGTATATTAGCATTAGAAAGGGCTGCTGATATTTGAGAGGGGGTCTGAGCAGGAATTAGGGCCCAATGTGGGTTGCAGTGTTGTGGAGAGCATCCTGACCATCCAGGGTTTGCAAAAATCAGTGCCTTTAGTTATGACTTCCATTTTATTTTAATTTACAAGGCCTTTATGAAAATACTGAAGAACTGAACAATACTTGAAAGAAGTATTTCTTACTTTGAGAGATCTTGACCAGAAATGACTTCCATTTTAATAGAAATATCTTCAGAAAGAGATATTTTTTTTACATCTTTGTTGGAGTATAACTGCTTTACGATGTTGTGTTAGTTTCTGCTGTACAACAAAGCGAATCAGCCATATGCATACACATGTCCCCATATCCCCTCCCTCTTGCATCTCCCTCCCACCCTCCCTATCCCACCCCTCTAGGTGGTCACAAAGCACCGAGCTGATCTCCCTGTGTTATGCAGCAGCTTCCCACTAGCTATCTATTTTACGTTTGGTAGTGTATGTATGTCAATGCTCCTCTTTCACTTTGTCCCAGCCTCCCCTTCCCCCCGTGTCCTCAAGTCTGTTCTCTACGTCTGAATCTTTATTCCTGCCCTGCCACTAGGTTCATCAGTACCAGTTTTCTAGATTCCATATATATATGCGTTAGCATACGGTATGTTTTTTTCTCTTTCTGATTTACTTCACAGAAATAGCTATTTTTGTGGTCATCCACACGATCTCTTTTTGGCTAGGTGATTCAAAGGAACTAAAATGCTTGTTCGTGTGTGTGTGTGTGTGTGTGTGTGTGTGTGTGTGTAAGTGCTTTCTTTCTTCACCAGTGTGTGATTGTGTATGACTCCGTGTTTGAGAGAGAGGGAAAGAGGGTCTGATGAACATTTTTAATCCATCATAAATTTAGCTTCAACCGCAGCAACCAGCAGTTTGCCGTGAAGTAGGCTTTTCCAGTTATATCTCTGAACAAGGCTTTTCTCCTCTCAAGTACACCAACCGGGGGTGCTCCAGTATGGCTCTGCACAGCCTGTTCTAGGAGAAGGGACATTGGGAGATTTGATGAAACTCGACATTTTTCTTTGTCTTTTTAATTTTTACTCTTACTAGATACTGCATATGTTTTAACTCAGCAATCAAGTTACTTATACCACCACTTTCCATGGGAAATTGTATGATACCTCAGCTAGGAATTTTGGGGAAAAGATATCCAAGCACATTTAGGCTGGTTTGAGTAGAAATTTGAGTAGCAATGGAAATCTGAAAAAGACAGTCATAAAAACTTTGCAAATATTTGAAAAAATGGAGTAGTTCATAAAATACATTTTCTAGCCCTTCCAAAATTAAGAGGACATGTAAATATTAATTCATGGTCTTTGCTACTTGCTCAACCTAGGTTGTCAGTCTTTAAGGATAAGTGAGCAAGAAATCCTTTGCAAGGCTGAATGGTGAATGTACTAATGCATTGGAATCAAATGTGCAAATCCCCCAACAAATATTAATTGAGCACCTGCTATGTGCCAGGCACTGTTAATGACATTGGATGTCCATGGCTGAATAAAATTGTCAATGCTTCTGCTCTCAATAGTGGTAGTTAACATTTGCATAGTGTTTATAATGTGGCAAAGACATACTATCTTGCTTAATCTTTATCAGAAACCTAGGTGGAAAGCACCATTTTTACCCCCATTTTACAGATGAGGAAACTGAGGCACAGAGAGATTAAATAACCTTCCCTCAACGTCACAGAGCTAGTGTTGGGCTGGTACTCAATCCAGTCTGGCTTCTGAGACTGGACTCCTCTCGGGGAGCTTATCCTTGAGAAGTGGGGAAAGATAGACCATAAACACAGAAATAGGTAAATAAGTAAAATTCCATGGAAGTGTTCTGAAGAAAATAGAAGAAGAAAGTGTTCTTCTGAAGAACAACCAGCACGTTCTGACCAATGACAATCACTTAAGACAAACTTCCTTGGGTATATTTGGGAATGAAACTGGATTCATTTGCTAGGGCTGCCATAACAAAATACCACAAACAGAAATGTATGTTCTCACAGTTCTGGAGGCTAGAAGTCTGAGTGTCAGAAGGATTGGTTCCTTCTGAGGGCTGTGAGGGAGAATCTGTTCTATGCCTCTTCCCTATCTTCTGGTGGTTGGCTGGCAATCTCTGGTGTTCCTTGGCTTCTAGAAACATCACCCTGATCTCTGCCTTTATCTTCACCCATGGCATTCTCTCTGTGTGTCTCTGTCTCCAAATTTCTCTTTTATAGGGATGCCAATCATATTGGATTAAAGGTCCACCCTACTCTAGTATGATGTCATCTTAACTAATTACATCTGCAATGACCCTATTTCTAAATAAGGTCACATTCTGAGGCACTGGGCTGGGGGGTGGTTTAGGACTTCAACATCGGAATTTTGGGGGCACACAATTCAATTCATAACAGGAATTCAATTCATAACAGGAACTCAATGAAAGTGGTGCTGATGGTACCTCAGAGGTAGTTATTTTAAGAGTCTTGCTGTTGATAGGATGATCCTAAAGGGAAATGAGCTGGAAGGCAGGGTGATCTTTGCACAGAAAGGCCACAGCTGAATGAATGAACGAACAAGTTAGCTGCCTTTGAAGTTGACATGAAGGATTTACCAGAGGCCTGCACTTGGGATATTGTTTCAGCTGGCCTCTCAGTGTGCTGGTTCAGCTACATTTCCTTCCTCAGTTGTCTTTGCAAGCAACACTCACCTCTCATGAGACCAGTGACCAGAGCGAAAGGGGTGGTCTGAGGGGCCACTAGCCTACCCAGGGATCAAACTCTAAGCTTGGTGCTCATGAACTCCTAGCTCCACTGGCTTAGGCAGATGGCAGGGAAGAAAGCAGTTCAAACCTAGAAGTTTACAGGGAAGACTGTGGTCTGAACACTCATATTTCCCACAGAAACAATGTCTCACATGTAAGCCTGATACCAGCCAGGGTTCTTGGTCTTTCCCAGTGAATAGAAATTGACTAGAGACCAGACAAGAAATTCAGGCAAGGCTTTATTGGGTCCCCTGTGGCCACCGGGGCAGTGAAAACAAGTAACACGTTCACTTGCTCGTTCCCTGAGGCAAGGCGAGCTGGTCCCTTATATGGAGTGAGGGTAGGGGTGTGTCCAGGGCTTGGGCCAGAGGTGGGGCTTAGGTGTTCTGCCCACCCCTTTGTGGTGTTGAGTGCAGGGGGCATGTGCGGTACCCTGCTTTTGCTCCTGACACCCAGTTTTTGCTCCCAGCTCTTCAGAAGTGGCAGTTGTTTTTTGGTTGTTGGTGGTGTTTTCTGTTGTTTTGTTTTTTGGTCTTTTTGTATCTTTTGGTGCAGAATTTGCCCCAATTATGTATGCACGCAGTTATTTTTAGTCCCATATAGTTTCTTTGCATTTTGTTGCTCGAGGAGCCGTTTGTCCAGGTGCAAGCACTGCAGCAAAGGGTCCCAGGTCCCAGCCTGTCTCAAGGCCACTGCTAGCCCTATTAGCAACATTAGTGCACTGGTTAACCAAACCATGGCACCAAGTAAATACAGTAAGTCTAAACCTGAACAGATGGCCACAGGGGGCAGGAGCTAAAGACAAGAGTATGAGGTTCGGGCTTCCCTGGTGGCGCAGTGGTTGAGAATCCGCCTGCCACTGCAGGGGACATGCGTTCGAGCCCTGGTCTGGGAAGATCCCACATGCCGCGGAGCAACTAGGCCCGTGAGCCACAACTACTGAGCCTGCGCATCTGGAGCCTGTGCTCCGCAACAAGAGAGGCCGCGATAGTTAGAGGCCCACGCAGCACAATGAAGAGTGGCCTCCGTTTGCCGCAACTAGAGAAAGCCCTCGCACAGAAACGAAGACCCAACACAGCCAAAATAAATAAATAAATTACTAAACTCCTACCCCCAACATCAAAAAAAAAAAAAAAAAAGAGTATGAGGTTCCACTCATTTTTCTGGGTATGGAGATGGTCCCAGGCATTAAAAATATTGGCCTGGGCTTCCCTGGTGGCGCAGTGGTTGAGAGTCCGCCTGCTGATGCAGGGGACACGGGTTCGTGCCCCGGTCCAGGAAGATCCCACATGCCGCGGAGCGGCTGGGCCCGTGAGCCATGGCCGCTGAGCCTGTGCGTCCGGAGCCTGTGCTCCGCAACGGGAGAGGTCACAACAGTGAGAGGCCCGCGTACGGCAAAAAAAAAAAAAAAAAAAAATGGCCTGAAACAGTTTTAACACTTTCCCGGCAACCTCTGGCACCTCCTAGTCCTCTTCCTTTTTTCTCTAGCCCAGCATGTACTCCCACCAGCCTTGCCCTTCTCCTAAGAATGCTCCTTCATTGAAAATTGTCCTCCCTGATTAAATCTCCCAATTCCTCAGTGAACAGCAACACCTCAGACAAGGGTCAGAATTAATAATGCATTAATTCTGTAAATTAGTAAAAGTTCTGTAAAAATTTACATTTACTTCCATATATATATATATATATATATATATATTTTTTTTTTTTTTCGGCACGCGGGCCTCTCACTGTTGTGGCCCCTCTCGTTGCAGAGCACAGGCTCCGGACGCGTAGGCTCAGCGGCCATTGCTCACGGGTCCAGCTGCTCCACGGCATGGGGGATCTTCCCGGACCGGGGCACGAACCCGTGTCCCCTGCATCGGCAGGCGGACTCTCAACCACTGCGCCACCAGGGAAGCCCTACTTCCATACATTTTGTGAGGAAAATCTCCACTTCTATTTCTATATAGATGATCTAAAGAAAACTTACAATTTTGTTAGGTAAAGATGTTTCTATCTCCAAGCAGTATAATGGTTCTAAGTATTTAGAGAGAAAAAGGAATTTAAGTAACCTGAGAAACGACCTTTGTGAAAGTCCTGGACCCATTACTTCAACTTCAAACCATCTTCCACTCTTATTTGTACACTGCCTACGAAGATGAGTCAAATTCCAAAAAACCTAATTCCTTCCCCCCTCTTACCCAGTCACAACTTTAGAAATCACTATGGAAATTTAACCTTTAAGATATAATAAATAGACCTCAACAGTGCTTTTCCTTCTCCTCTTCTCTTTGAAAGTGTGGAGAAACCTCATGTTTAATTAATAATTAACCTCATTAATTAATGCATTTGAGTGGATTGGGCAAATCCACTCAAATGCAGTAATTCTCAACCTTGGCTGCACATGGAGTTGCCTAGGGAGTTTACAAAATACTGATGCCTGTGTGCCATTCAAAGAGACTTAAATTTAATTGGTGTGGAGTGTGGCCTGGGCTTCAGGATTTGTAAAGCTCCCCAAGTGATTCTACAGAGCAGCAGGGGTTGAGACCACTGTTCTAACATCAGAGCCTTAAAAGAAGGTTATTGTTAATCCCCACGGATTTGAACAAGATGAAATGGTAAACTGTGTGACAGAGTGAATTTGATTCTGGTATCCTTGATATAGGGGTGGGTGGGGAGGGAGTAGGCAGGGTGCTTTGTGTCAATGGGGATCCCATGTGGGTGTGTCACTGGGGTCTTTGGGGGTCAATTACCCCTGGAACAGTGCTCTTAATATTGCTTTTAGGCAATTCTGGGACTCTGGAGGTTTTGATAGTGAGTGTATGCATGGGGGAGCAGGTTTCTGTGACTGGCTTTGTCGATAGTCAGATGGTCACATCAAGGGCTTCTTGAGTAGCCTAAGTAAACAGTGGAGAATACGCTTGTATACCTCAGTAGTAAATCAGGGTGGAAACTCCCACCTCAAATCACAGTCTGTCAAATCACAGATGTCCAGCTGATGTAAAGAATGAAAAATGACATCCCCTACAAATGGAATTCATATAGGATTGGAGCTAGAAATTCTCTAAGAGCTGCTAGGATACTAAGAATGAAGACTAATAACGGCATACAGGAGCAGTGCAAATAGGGGGCCTAGGTTTGCCTCTGCTTTAATTAGCATCTTCTTCCGTGCTGTGAAGAAGGATTACCTGGGACATTAATTAAATTTGCAGCTGATGCTAAACTGGGATGCGTTCCAAGGGCTAATGAGACCTAGGCTTAACACACAAGAGCTGAGGGAGGAAGCGAACAAGACTCCTCTGAAGAAAGACAACCCTTCCCAGCTGGAATCAGATCAGTGAACACAGGTCCCCACCAAGAGGACAAGTGAGAAAGGAACCAGGAGATGGTACTGGACAAAGTCTGAAATAAATGCCTGTTTCTAGAGTTCTTTTATTTTGAATATCTGTGTTGGTTTTTATTTTAAAGAATTTCTTTGTTTCTCCTAAAACTTACTTTTGATGGACTCCAATGTGATAAGATAGTGGTTCTTCAAGTGTGGTTCCTGGACCAGCAGCAGCATCTGGGGGCTTGTTAGAAATGTACATTTTTGGCCCCCAACCCAGATCTAGGGAATCAGAGACTGCTTTTTAATTGTATTTTAACAAGCCCAACAGGTGATCTCATGCTCACTTAAGTTGGAGAACCTCTGTAATAAAGAATTATGCCAAGCACCAAAGAAGTGAATCTTCTCTAGGGCAGCTGCTTCGCTAGACTGAACATTGGTTTTATTAACTGTTTTTTAATTGGAGTATAGTTGATTTACAGTGTTGTGTTAGTTTTAGGTGTACAGCAAAGTGATTCAGTTATACATATATATATGAATTATATATTCTTTTTCAGATTCTTTTCCATTAGAGGTTATTATAAGATATTGAATAGAGTTCCCTGTGCTATACAGTAGGACCTAGTTGTTTATCTATTTTATATATAATAGTGTGTATCTGTTAATCCCAAAGTCCTAATTTATCCCTCCCCCACCACAACTACCTCCTTTGGTAACCATGTTTGTTTTCTATGCCTGTGAGTCTATTTCTGTTTTGTAAATAAGTTTGTTTATATCATTTTTTTTAGATTCCACATATAAGTGATATCATATGACATTTGTCTTTGTCTGACTTACTTCACTTAGTATGATAATCTCTAGGTCCATCCATGTTGTTGCAAATGGCATTATTTCCTTCTTTTTTACGGCTGAGTAATATTCCATTGTATATATATACCACATCTTCTTTATCTATTCATCTGCTGATAGACATTTAGGTTGCTTCCATGTCTTGGCTATTGTAAATAGTGCTGCAGTGAACATTGGGGTGCATGTATCTTTTCACCTCCTACACTGTTAGTGGGAATGTACATTGGTACAGCCACTGTGGAGAACAGTATGGAGGTTCCTGAAAAAAATAAAAATAGAGCTCCCATATGATCCTTCAATCCTACTTCTGGGCATATATCCAGAGAAAAACATGGTTTGAAAGGATACGTGCACCCCAATGTTCATTGCAGCACTGTTTACAATAACCAAGACATGGAAGCAACCTAAACGTATATGGACAGAGGAATGAATAAAGAAGATGTGGTACATATATATGATGGAATATTACTCAACCATTAAAAAGAATGAAATAATGCCATTTAAAGCAACATGAATGGACCTAGAGATTGTCATACTGAGTGAAGTAAGTTAGAGAAAGAGAAATGTCGTATAGTATCACTTATATGTGGAATCTAAAAAAAATGATACAAATGAACTTATTTACAAATGGAAAAAAACTCACAGACCTAGAGAACAAACTTATGGTTACCGGGGGGAAGGGTGGTGGGGAGGGATAGTTAGGGAGCTTGGGATTGACATGTACACACTGCTATATTTAAAATGGTTAACCAACAAGGACCTACTGTATAGCGCAAGAGACTCTGCTCAATATTCTGTAATAACCTAAACGAGAAAAGAATTTGAAAAAGGATACATGTATATGTATAACTGAATCACTTTGCTGTACAACTGAAATTAACACAACATTGTTAATCAACTATACTCCATATAAATTAAAAAGTTAAAAAAAAACCCAAACAAACAGTGTAGGAGGGTTCCCTTTTTTCCACACCCTCTCCAACACTGATTATTTGTAGACTTTTTAATGATGGCCATTCTGACCAGCATGAGGTGATACCTCATTGTAGTTCTGATTTGCATTTCTCTAATAATTAGCGATATTGAGCATCTTTTCATGTTCCTGTTGGCCATCTGTATGCCTTGTTTGGAGAAATGTCTATTTAGGTCTTCTGTCCATTTCTTTTTTTAAAATAAATTTATTTATTTATTTATTTGTGGCTGCATTGGGTCTTTGCTGCTGTGCGTGGGCTTTCTCTAGTTGCGGTGAGCAGGGGCTACTCTTCGTTGCAGTGCGCAGGCTTCTCATTGCAGTGGCTTCTCTTGTTGCGGAGCATGGGCTCTAGGCACGCAGGCTTCAGTAGTTGTGGCACACGGGCTCAGTAGTTGTGACTCGTGGGCTCTAGAGTACAGGTTCAGTAGTTGTGGCACACGGGCTTAGTTGCTCCGTGGCATGTGGGATCTTCCCAGACAAGGGCTCAAACCCGTGTCCCCTGCATTGGCAGGCAGATTCTCAACCACTGTGCCACCAGGGAAGCCCTGTCCATTTCTTTTAAATTGAGTTGTTTGCTTTTTTTTTTGTTATTGAGCTGCATGAGCTGTTTGTATATTTTGGAAATTAATCCCTTGTCAGTAGCATCATTTGCAAATATTTTCTCCCATAGACTGAACATTTTTATTATAACAGTTTCAAAGGATTTCAGGCCTCTTGAAATGGTGATTTAGTTATTCCAGGCTTGTCCATTGGGTTTTGGCCCAGAAGTCTGAAAGTAGGAGTAGACATTGATGTGATACGTATTCATTTAAAATTATGTCTTGGTCAGCCCTGATTGTGAGAGTTAGAAGGGGCCTAGGAGATGACCTTGCACCAGCCTCCCCATCTTCAGATGAGGGCTCAGAGAAGCAATGTGTCTCTCCTGAATTCATCTGTGAATGTAAAAGGATGTAGTCTGGAACCAGTATAAGAACTTTTTATTAGGACTGAAGTGAAACTAGAGTTCTCGTCTCTTGATTCCTGGTCCAAGGACTCCTTCCTCTGCCAGAGGGAACCCATCTTCTAATTAGTTAATGGAGGTATTTCAGGGGTCTCAGAGTGTCACTCCACGTGGTCTGTGGCACATCCATGGTCTGATGGTCAGGGAGAAGGGAAACGGATTATTCTTCCCTACTCAGGCTCTAACCTTTCCCTTGCTTTTAGGACAAGACAGGTTCTCTCTACTCAGCAAAGGGAAATCATGTACACTTAACAAAAATACTTAGTTCTACAACTTGTCATTACATGTTTATGATCACTTACAATGTACCTGGCACTGCGCTAGGCACTGTGGAAGTTGCATGGATGAATACGGCTCAGATTCTACCATCAAAATGCTTATTAATAGGTGACCATTTCATTTATCACCTAAACCAGGATTTACTTGAAAACTGAAGGGAGCGTTGTTAATATTTACCCTAAGACAACAGATGTAAACTAGGTCTCTACTGAGTAATCCACAATGTATGGTCACCTTGCATATAGACAAACGGAGGATGCTAAAAAATACAGTATCCCTCCTTGAATGAAGACAGTGTACATAATATCTGTATATAACAGACATACAAAGTGTTAGGAAAGCATGAAAGAAGGCAGAGTCAGGACAGACATCTCAGAAGATGGGGTATTTGAGTTGGGCTTTTAAGTTTGGCTAAGATTTCAATTGGCATAGTGTTTGAGTAAATACGTGTGCCTGTGTGTGTAAGCATGCTGTGCACAATGACAATGAAGTTAAAGTAGAGTGTGTGAGGAGAGTAGCAATTGCCTGCTGTAGCTGGAGAGGAGGTCATCAGTGTGTGGGATGGGACAACAGAGGGAGTTGAAGAGTGTGAGAATGGTGGGTGAGGTCACTGGAGTCTAAAATGTTGGATGGCCATCAATTGCATATGAGCAGTTCCCTCCAATACATGTAGTTCAGTGACTGAGAGTAAGTTGTACAGAGTGTTAATTATAGCTCTTATTTATTTTATGGTTTGGTTGAGGCTTACTCCCTGGTTGGCCTGTGTTTATGGCTTTAGAGAGGAAGGAACTGGGTCTACTTTACAGAACTGAGCTCTGTGTGGCACGTTTAAGAACTTCACTGATGTCTCTCCATCCTAGCACTGAAGGGTTTCCCAGGCATTGAAGAGACTGACAAATGAGCTGAACAGAAAGCTTATTTACCATCAGCTCCACCAGGAAAAGGAACTAAGGGCTATTATTATTTTTAGAGAATTTTTTTCCCTAAGTTGTGTTGCCACCTTGGTTTGAAAAGGTTTTCCGTAGGAGTAAGTTTTCCAGAAAGGAACCCTATCTTGATGGGTGTATCTTTTGATAAAGATATAAGAAGTAAAAAATTAAAATCTTAAATCCCCTCTCTTTTCTTCCAATAATTTTCATTCTCCTCTCAAACTGCTCCTGTCAACACCACTAAAGTTCTCCACGTCGCTAGTTCCAATGGTTGCTTCTCAGCCTTCATCTTCCTTGACCTGCTAGTGGTATAGGCTATCACATGTTTTCCACTTGGTTTGCAAAACATTACACTCTCTTCACTTTCCTCCATCTTTAATGGTTGTTCCTTCTCAGTGTCCTTTGCTGGTTTCTCCTCTTCTCCCAGAAGTCTCAACATTGGAATGCGCTGGTCCTGGTCATCTTTTCTTCAGTGTCTGCCTTCCCTCCCTTGATGACTTCATCCCAGTCAGAAGGGTTTAAATACAATGTTGTCTCCCAACCTCTTTTCTAATGCTAGTTTCTATTATGAACCATATACTAGATATTTTCACTTCAGTGAATAGAGACATCCTAAGTTTAACACGCTCAAACATGAACTCTGCTCTTTCTCATAGATTCTCCGTCCAATCCATCGGAAAATCCTGGAGAACTTGCTTTACCTTTAGAATGTCTCCAGAATCTGACCACTTCTCTCTACCTTTACTACCACTTCCATGGACCAAGCCACCATCATCACTCACCCCTGGATTACTTTAATAGACTCCTACCTAGCCTCTTGCTTCCATGTTGCTTTCTACAGTGTGTTCTCTGCACAGCAGCAAGCAGTTAGGGTGATTTTTTTTTTTAAGTCAGATTATGTCATACCACTGCTCAAGACGCTCCCATGATTTTCCATCTCATGTTGAGTAAAAGCCAAAGACCTTATTTCCTATTAATTCCTTGGAACTCACTCCACTCCAACCTCACTGGTCTTCTTACTGTTTTTTGACCACTCCAAGCATGCTACTGCCTCAGGTCCTTTGCACTGGTGGTACCCTCTTTCTGGAATGCTCTTCCTCAAGATATATGTATGGCTCACATGATGCCTGCATCTCCTTCAAACATTTGCTCAAATGCCACTCTTGTGGGTTGGGTTCTACGGAAAACAGGCTCTGAGATGATGTTTGGCATGCAGGATGTTTATTAGGGAGTGCTCTTGGTATCAACGTGTATGGAAGGGAGGAGAAGGAGCAGAGGAGGAAGCCAAGCTGTGAATCTGACCCTCAATCCGTACTACAGTGAGCTCTGGAGCTAAAATGGCTTGTCAGAGTCGTCCTTCACTGGGCTGAAAGAGACAGCCTTTCTTCAGGGTTGACCTTGGATGAGGCAAGGTCAACTCAGGCAATCCCTGAAGGCATTGTCAGCAATTTCCAGAAGCTAGGACTACACTCCTTCCTTGAAGGGGGATATGGACATCCCATGGTCACCTTCTCAATAAATTTTATCCTCTACTTCTGCTTGCAAACTGGGCCCCACCCTCTATACTTCTAGATTTCCTTGACCTTGCTCTATTTTTCCATAGCACTAATCAATGTCTAACACACTATACTATTTATTAACTTTTGTTTGTTTGTTTATAGTCTGTCTCCCTTGACTAGAATGTAGGGACCATGAGGGCAGAGATTTCTGTCTTTTGTTCACTAATGTATACCAAGTGCTTAGAACTGTGTCTGGCACTAGTGGACATAATAAATATTTGTGAATTAGTGATGTTTGGTGAATTCCAGCTAATAATTGAGGTAGTATTCAACATGGTCAGGAGTCATGGCTGAAAATAGGACTTGAATTCTGTCTTTAGAGTTCCTGCTATTCACTAATATGCAAAAAGAGAGATACTGTGAGGTGTTTATTATTTCAAATTTTCTACCGCTATTCACAAGCCTGGTGTCAGGTGACCTGTTTCTGACCTATGCTTGATTAACTCAGCTTTGGGACCCCATGGGAAAGAAATGAGTAATGACACGTAGATGTCTGCTGACCCATATGAAGCATGCTTCTAATATTTATGAAGACTGACATTTCATTTACTTGAAGTTATTATTTACAATATATATATTTTTCATAGCATGCTAATGTTAACAGGCATGGCATGTTAAGATCAATAGCTATCTTAACAGTTGACCCATTAGCCCCTGATTTTCAACATAATTTGGTAATGTGGACAGCAGTTCGATAATAGCAGGGATTGTGGTAGGAAGGAAAGAGCATTTAGCAGAGCAAAGATATAAATTCCTTTTGTTACCGCTGACTGAACTTTCAGATCAGGTCAGGTCAGGTTTTATTGCTCTTGGCTAAAAGCCAGTGCAAGATTTACAGAGCAAGGAAGAGGCTCCAGGTGAGATCAGAGTGAATTACAGAGTTGGCTGGAGAGAGGCATGAAAGTAGTTAGAATGTCAGAGGTAATTTTTACGAAAGAAATCATCAGACCACTGCATCACTGCCAGTTTTATTATAAAGTTTTAAACATTTTAAAATATGTGTTTATTTCTAATGGGTTCATCGAAGAGAATCTGGAGATCTAGAAAAGCACAAAGATGAAAATAAGTATCACCCATTAACACTGCTGTTAATATTCCAATATATTTGCATCTGGACTTGTTTTCTATGTATGTACACACTTACATTCTTACACTCATACACATACACTCTTTTAATTTTTTATTTTTGAACCTGGAGTCAAATTGGGGTATTTCTGCATGTCCTCCTTTATTTACTTAATATTATATCTTTAGCATTTCCCCGTTTTATTAAATGTTTGTGAAAATGATTTCTAATTTAAATAGCTTCATGGCATAGCTTGTGTGTGTGTATCTCTTTTTACCAGTCCTCTATTTGTACATTTATCCTGTTCTCAAATATTTGGTACTAAATAATATTGCTATGGCCATTCATTGAATGTAAGCCATTTTGTACACCTTGACTATCTTTTTAGGATGATTTTCTAGAAGTAGAATTACTGGGTCAAAGGATGCAGGTATTTAAAAGATTGAATGCATATTGCCATGCAACCACCGGAAAGGCTGCTTGCATTTGGACCTCTACTAAGAAGCATATGAAATTGTCCCCACACCCTAGACAACATTGGATATTCTCAATATTTTTAATCTTTGCCTGTCTGGGTTAAAAATGACATTTTTGTTTCAATTCAAATTTCCACTTATAATGTGTCATTTGAATTTATTCTTTTCTGAAATGTCTGTTTTTGGTTCTTTACCCATTTTCTATGAGGGAGTTAATATTTTTCTTATTGATTCTCGTATTTTTTTCTAACTTAAATATACATGTATTTATTATAAAATATTTAGGAAATACAGGAAAAACACAAAGAAGAGAAAAGACCATCCACAATCCCATGACTGAAAGATAAACAAAGTTAATATTTTGATTTGTTTTCCTCCAAATGTATATGTGCTTTTGTATGTTGTGCATACAGAGGATTTTATATCATTTAAAAACTTTAGAATAAAACACAGTTTTTAAAAATTTTTCTTTGTTTTCAGGCTTCCATCAAAATTTATGTTTAATTACACAAGTGTACATGAATAATATACCTTTCAAATTAAAAACATTATAGATAAGGTCGAAGTTCCCTTTGACCTCCCCCTTCCCCAAACCCTGGCCCCTGTCCTCTTCCTTTCCTATCCAAAGACCACCACTATTGTCAGTCTGATTTGCATCTTTAAAGCAGATTTCATACATTTATATCACAATTGGGATTTCCTGTGTGTGTGTGCTTATGTAGGTGCATTAAAAAAACTTTTTATTGTAATACAAACTCAGAGAAAACTTATGGGATGTAAATGTTCAATACGATGAATTACTAAAAAGTGAACACTGGTATTTTCCAACCCAGGTCATATAATAGAATATTTCCAACAGCCCTAGCCTCTCATGAGTTCCTCACTGATCACATCTTCTAACTACTATCCTGAATTTTATGATAATCACTTTCTTGGTTTTTTTAAAAAATAGTTTTATCACCTAGGTATATATCGCTACCTATTATGGTTTAGTGTTGTTTGTTCGTTTTGTTTTCTTTTTTGGCTGCATTGGCTCTTCATTGTTGCGTGCAGCCTTTCTCTAGTTGCAGTGCGCAGGCTTCTCATTGCAGTGGTTTCTTTTGTAGCGGAGCATGGGCTCTAGGTGCGCGGGCTTCAGTAGTTGTAGCTAACGGGCTTAGTTGCTCTGTGGCATGTGGGATCTTCCTGGACCAGGGTTCGAACCCGTGCCACCTGCATTGGCAGGCAGATTCTTAACCACTGTACCACCAGGGAAGTCCCTATGGTTTAGTTTTTTCTGTTTTTTTTTTTTTTACCTTTATGGAGATAGAATTACTCTGCATGTAACATATTTTTTTTGTATGTTGATTCTGTCACTCAGCATTGTGTTTATGAGATTAATCAATATTTTTGCCTGCAGTGATCCTTTGCTTGTTTTCCTCATAGTGTCATATCCCATTGCATGAATACATCATCACTGTTTATTCATTCTACTGTTGATGGACATTTAGATTATCTCCAGTTTGGGACAATTACAATATTGGTATGGACTTTTTTTTTAAAAAAACCATGTGTCTTTGTACACATGTGCATGAGTTTCTCTAGGTTATAAATCTAGTGGAATTACTCCGTCACTGTGTATGCGTATCCCCAGCTTTATTAGATAATGCTGAAGTGTTTTTCAAAACATTTGTGCCAATTTACACTCCCACCTCCAGTGTGTGAGAAGTTCAGTTGCTCCACATCCTTTTCAGCACTTGGCATTATCATATTTTTTGAGTTTTGCCAATCTGGTAGGTATGTAGTAATAGTTCTTGCGATTTTACTTTATATTTGTCTGATTTCTAACGAGGCTGAACACCTTTTCATATAGTTATTGGCCATTTGGGTTTACTCTTTTGTAGGGTACCTGTTCAAATCTTTTGCTCATTTTTTTTCCTGTTAGGTTGCCTGTCTTTTCCCTATTGATTTGCATGAGTTCTTTATATATTCTAAATACCAGTCATTTACGTTTCTATGAGTTGCAAGTATATTCTCCTCTTCTGCATTCTGAAATGTTCACTCTATTGTATCTTTTGAGGAACATAACTTCTTAATATTAATATAACCAAAGTTATGACTGTTTTTCTTTATTTTTAGTGTTTTTTGTGACTTGGGTATTGCTTTTACTTTATACATCATTATCATATGTGTATCATCTTGCAACTTTTTTTTACTCATCAGTATGTTTTAATGATCTATCCTTGTTAATACATGCAAAGTTCTTGAATATTCTGAGCTAGTAAACAGTGTTCCAGACTGTGACTATTCCACAGGTCGTTGATCATTTCTTAGTTGAGGGTCATTTAGATTGTTTCTAATTTTATTTATTTTTTGCTGTTATTCAAAAATGTAATACTGAACATCTTTGTATATAAACCTTTTTCTTGTCACCCTCACTATTTCCTTAGGACGAGTTCCTGACTGAGGAATAATAAGATCAAACATTAAAAAAATAAAAAAATAAATAAAAAACTTAAAACATTTTTGTTGTTTGCCGAATTACCCTTTGGAAAATTTGGAGCAATTTACAAAGCCATTAGCATTGTGTGAGTGTTTTGTAAATAAGAGAGTAAGTCCCCGCTGTGGGGTCTTTAAGGATCAGTCCAACATGGCTCTGCAAATTACATTCAGAGAGGCATATTAAAATTGAAGGATTTATATACTCTCAGGTCCAAGAGGTAGGCATGCCATGCCACACAGGGGCCACACAAGCTCAGCCCAGTAGTTGGGGAGCTGAGAGACAGTGAGGACCCTTGAATAAATGCCTTTACTGGGGTCAGGGTGGAGTATACAAGCAAAAGGTGTGATGGGATTTCATTAGTGGGTTTGAACATCACTAAGTCACAGTCAAGGAAGGGCAAGAGGAGGAAACTGTAGACAAACCAGTCTTATACTGGTGCACATGGTTACCTGGGAGGTGTGTTCACAGCCTGTTTGTAGGGATGTTGAGACAGCAGGAAAATATGAAGTTTAAAATAATTTTTTGAAAGACAGTGGGCTGTCAGGTGATATTGCTGTAACCAATGTGCTATTTATTTATTTATTTTGGGCCATGCGGCATGGCATGCAGGATATTAATTCCCCGACCAGGGGTCGAACTTGTGCCCCCTGCAGTGGAAGCTTGGAGTCTTAACCACTGGACCGCCAGGGAAGCCCCTAAAATTTTACAATATAGTATGTCCATGTTTCTAGAAGTTGCCATCATTGCACATTATATTTTAAAAGTCATTGCCAATAATAAAACCATAAAGCTAATAGAGGAAAACATAAGAGAACATGTTTGTCACTCTGTATTGTTTAAATAGGACTAGTAAAGTGCTGATCATAAAATAAGTATTTTAGAAGCAATATATTAAAATTAAGGACCTCTTCATTAAAACAAAGGGAAAAGGTGAACCAAAGAATACAAGATGATATTCATAATACACATATCTGACAATGGACCCATATCCAGAATATACAAAGAACTCCTACTAATCAATAAGAAAAAGACATAAAATCTAAGAAAAGACTTGAACAGATTCTTCAAAAATTAGTATGTCTAGGACCAGTAAACATGGGGAAAGGTGCTTAGGTTCATTATACTTAAGGAAATGCAAAGAAAACTCAAAATAAATAATGCTATATACCCACCAGTATGACTATAACACAGATGGTGGAAAATACCAAGTGTTGGTGAGGATGTGGAATGATTGAAACTCTTATACATTGCTGGTGGTTATGTAAATTGGTACAAACTATTTGACAGTATCTACTAAATCTGGAAAAGTGCACACCCTATGACCCAGCAATTTCATTCCTAGGCATACATCCAACAGAAATGTGTTCTTAGGAGCACCAAAAGACACGTACTAAAATGGTCAAGAGGGCACTATTCATAATGGTTCCAAACTGGAACTATTGAATGAATTTTCAGTTCACAATGAATTTCAAGAGTAGAATGGATAAATTTTAGTGTATCTACAATGAATTACCTAACTCAGCAGTGAGAATGAATGATCTATGACTACATACTCTAACATAGATGAGTCTCACAAACATTATCTGAGCAAAAGAAGCCAGACAAAAGTGAATATAGTGTATGATTCCATTAATATGAAAGACAAAAATGGGCAAAAACATGCTGATAGAAGGAGTGGTAGTGGTTACCCTTGGGTGGGAGTGGGAGGCTGTGGCTGGGAGAATGAGGGTACTTCTGGGATGCAGGTAATGTTCTGTTTCTTGATCTGGGTATTGGTTGTAGGAATAGGTTCAGTTTGTGAAAATTCAGCTAGCTATATGCTTTTGATATTTGATTTTCTGTATTCTTAGTATGCTTCAATAGAAAGCTATTTTTAAACATATTTGATAGACTGCAAGTCATATGCCATTGTTGCTTCTACTTATATTTCTTTGATTTTCATGGAGATTAAGCATTCTTTCATATGCTTATTGGCACATTCTGTTTTCTTTTTTACACTATTTATGTTTTTACTAATTTTTATATAAGGATATTTGTCTTTTTCTCGTCAATTTGTGAAAGCTCTTTTTATACTAAGAATATTCACTTTTTGTCATTTATGTTGCAAATATTTTTCCACTTGATGTTCTCTTGGCATAGAAAAGTGTTTAATTTTTATGTACTCAAGTCTATCAATCATTTTCTTTATAATTTCTTGGTTTTCATTTATGCCTAAGTAACTTCAATGTCTGTAGACCTAATTTGTTTGTCAGTACAGATACAATCACAACAATACTTCAGTTTCCTTGGTTTGTAGCTCCCACCTACCAAAGTGCAGGACCTGTCTCCACCCTGCCTTTCTACACTCCCAGGTCTCCTCAGATATTTCTGGGGATTAATGTGCTCATCAGCTAGATCTGTTGCCCTAAAGCTTCTGAGGGTGCTGCATCACCATGCATGTCTTCCACTGGGTACCTACTCTGCTACTGTCTCCTGATATTCTCAGGGATGCACACCCTTGAGGGGCTACTGAAGGTACATTGTCTTCAGTCCTAACTGTGCTGCAGCCTTGTTGTGATCCAGGAATGACAAAAATGCCACTTGTTCCATAAACAGCAATAGGTATTGTATTGATCATTAAGTCTATATAAATAGAAAAGTATGTCATTGTGGTTTTCAAATTCATTAGCATCAAAATGTATATCACTTTATAGCTTCTTTTTTATTGAGATGTAATTGACATACAACATTGTGTAAGTTTAAGGTGTATAAAGTGTTGATTTGATACATTTTTATACGGCAGTATGATTACCACTGTAGTGTTAGCTAACACCTCTATCCCATCACGTAATTATCATTTTTGTTTTGTGATGAGAACAATTAAGGTCTAGTCTGTTAGGAACTTTGAAGTTTAGAATACAGTATTTTTGACTATAACCACTATGCTGAGCATTAGATCTCCTTATTTACTTACTAGTTGAAAATTTGCAACCTTAAACAACATTTTTTCAATTCCCCCACTCCCTGCCTCTGGTAACCATTATTCTACTTTGTTTCTATGGGTTTGACTTTTTTAGATTCTACATATAAGTGAGTTCATAGAGTATTTGTCTTCCTCTGTCTGATTTATCTCACTTAGTATAATGCCCTCAAGGTCCACCCATGTTCTCACAAATGGCAGGATTCCTTCTTTCTCACAGCTGAATAATTTTTCATTGTATGTACATACCACATCTACTTTATCCAAGAACCACATCCCTTTAATACCCTTTGGTATTCTTACCTGCCTCTTTCCTGATCACCTTCCTCCCCGCAGTCATGGAGCTTCCACCTCAGTATCCTGGATGCTGTTGGAGCAAACAGGTTTCTCCAGCAGTGTCCAGCACAGCTGGGGAAGCTGAGCACTCACTCACCATTTTCCCTTTTCTACATAGGAGAAGCCAGCTGCCAGCTTGTTCAGCCCATGCAGTGTTGTCTTGGGAGACGACTAGCACAGACAAAGTTCCTCTTACTGTCTCCAATGCATCCAAACTCATATATATGTATTTTTTTTAATGAAAGAAACTTTTTCTCCAACAGTGTGCTAGAGTCTTCCCTTGGGAAGGCTTGACTTCTGCAAAATCTTTTCCTGATTCCTGCCCTAGTCAGTACTCTCCATGTTTTTCCCACTTTGGCTGAGATGGATTGGGGCAAGTTCGCTGGCTCCTTTGCAACGCATACTGAGGTTGGTCAGTCTATTACCATATGCACAGATGAGCAAGACTCCTTCTTGGTCCCTTGGCATATTGTGCTGGATCCTGCAACTCCCACAGAGGCACCTTTGTTTGTGCATGGATGTCTAGTTTGTTGCTAAAACGGGATATAAAGAGATGACGTCTTGCACCATCATGATGCTTATGTCACTCTCCTATAACTTTTCTTTTGCTTTTATTATTTATTTATTTATTTTTGAATTTTATTTTCTTTATTTTTTTATACAGCAGGTTCTTATTAGTTATCCATTTAAAACATATTAATGTATATATGTCAATCCCAATCTCCCAATCTCCAATCACCACGACCGCCCTGCCGCCTCTTTCCCCCACCTTGGTGTCCATACATTTGTCCTCTACATCTGTGTCTCTATTTCTGCCCTGCAAACTGGTCCATCTGTACCATTTTTCTAGGTTCCATATACATGCGTTAATATATGATATTTGTTTTTCTCTTTCTGACTTACTTCACCCTGTATGACAGTCTCTAGATCCATCCACGTCTCTACAAATGACCCAATTTCATTCCTTTTTATGGCTGAGTAATATTCCATTATATATATGTACCACATCTTCTTTATCCAGTCGTCTGTTGATGGGCATTTAGGTTGTGTCCATGACCTGGCTATTGTAAATAGTGCTGCAATGAACATTGGGGTGCATGTGTCTTTTTGAATTACGGTTTTCTCTGGATATATGCCCAGTAGTGGGATTGCTGAGTCATATGGTAATTCTATTTTTAGATTTTTAAGGAACCTCCATACTGTTCTCCATAGTGGCTGCATCAATTTACATTCCCACCAACAGTGGAAGAGGGTTCCCTTTTCTCCACACCCTCTCCAGCATTTGTTGTTTGTAGATTTTCTGATGATGCCCATTCTAACTGGTGTGAGGTGATACCTCATGGTAGTTTTGATTTGCATTTTTCTAATGATTAGTGATGTTGAGCAGCCTTTCATGTGCTTCTTGGCCATCTGTATGTCTTCTTTGGAGAAATGTCTATTTGGGTCTTCTGCCCATTTTTCAGTTGGGTTGTTTGTTTTTCTAATATTGAGCTGCATGGGCTGTTTATATATTTTGGAGATTAATCCTTTGTTGATTCATTTGCAAATATTTTCTACCATTCTGAGGGTTGTCTTTTCGTCTTGTTTGTAGTTTCCTTTGCTTTGCAAAAGATTTTAAATTTCATTAGGTCCTACTTGTTTATTTTTGCTTTTATTTCCATTACTCTAGGAGGTGGGTCAAAAAAGATCTTGCTGTGATTTATGTCAAAGCGTGCTCTTCCTATGTTTTCCTCTAAGAGTTTTATAGTGTCCAGTCTTACATTTAGGTCATTAATCCATTTTGAGTTTATTTTTGTGTACGGTGTTAGGGAGTGTTCTAATTTCATTCTTTTACATGTTTGTATCATCTTTAATTTCTTTCATCAGTGTCTTATAGTTTTCTGCATACAGGTCTTTTGTCTCCTTAGGTAGGTTTATTCTTAGGTATTTTATTCTTTTTGTTGCAGTGGTAAATGGGAGTGTTTCCTTAATTTCTCTTTCAGATTTTTCATCATTAGTGTATAGGAATGCAAGAGATTTCTGTGCATTAATTTTGTATCCTGCTACTTTACCAAATTCATTGATTAGCTCTAGTAGTTTTCTGGTGGCATCTTTAGGATTCTCTATGTATAGTATCATGTCATCTGCAAACAGTGACAGTTTTACTTCTTCTTTTCCAATTTGTATTCCTTTTATTTCTTTTTCTTCTCTGATTGCCATGGCTAGGACTTCCAAAACTATGTTGAATAATAGAGGTGAGAGTGGGCACCTTGTCTTGTTCCTGGCCTTAGAGGAAATGCTTTCAGTTTTTCACCATTGAGAATGATGTTTGCTGTGGGTTTGTCATATATGGCCTTTATTATATTGAGGTAGTTTCCCTCTATGCCCAGTTTCTGGAGAGTTTTTTGTCATAAATGGGTGTTGAATTTTGTCAAAAGCTTTTTCTGCATCTATTGAGAGGATAATACGGTTTTTTTCCTTCAGTTTGGTAATACGGTGTATCATGTTGATTGATTTGCATATATTGAAGAATCCTTGCAGTTAGTTGTGATTCCAGTGCTCTCGCAAGAGGGAGTTAGCGCATGTCCTTCTACTCTGCCATCTTGAACCAATCTCCTGCTTTTATTTTTTAAATTAAAAAATTTGTATTTTATATTGGACTATAGTTGATTCACAATGTTGTGTTAATTTCAGGTGTACAGCAAATCAATTATACATATACCTAGATCTATTCTTTTTCAAATTCTTTTCCCATTTAGGTTATTACAGAATATTGAGCAGAGTTCCCTGTACTATACAGTAGGTCCTTGTTGGTTATCTTTTTTTTTTTAATTAATTTATTTTTGGCTGTGTTGGGTGTTCGTTGCTGTGTGCAGGCTTTCTCTAGTTGCGGCGAGCAGGGGCTACTCTTCGTTGTGGTGCACGGGCTTCTCATTGCAGTGGCTTCTCTTGTTGCAGAGCACGGGCTCTAGAGTGCAGGCTCAGTAGTTGTGGTGCATGGCTTAGTTGCTCCGTGGCATGTGGGATCTTCCTGGACCAGGAATCAAACCCCTGTCCCCTGCATTGGCAGGCAGATTCTTAACCACTGCACCACCAGGGAAGTCCCTGGCTATCTATTTTACATATAGTGGTTTGTATATGTCAATCCCAAACTCCCAACTTATCCCTCCCCCTCCACCTTTCCCCTTTGGTAACCATAAGTTTATTTTCTATGTCTGAGTCTGTTTCTGTTTTGTAAGTAAGTTCATTTGTATCATTTTTTTCAGGTTCCACATATAAGCAATATCATATGATATTTGTCTTTCTCTGACTTACTTCACTTAGTATGGTAATCTCCAGGTCCATCCATTTTGCTGCAAATGGCATTATTTCATTATTTTTAATGGCTGAGTAATATTCCATTGTGTATATGTGTCACATCTTCTTTGTCCATTCATCTATTGATGGACATTTAGGTTGCTTCCGTGTCTTGGCTGTTGTAAACAGTGCTGCAATGAACATTGGGGTGCATGTATCCTTTTGAACCAGAACTCCAGATATATGCCCAGGAGTGGAATTGCTGGATCCTATAACTTCTTTATATAAAATGTTTTACCAAACAAATAGCTGGATATGTTCTCTACATGACTGCTTTAGTTGCTCAACTGATAAGCATCCAGTGGGCTTACTAGTTCATAAATGTGACTTTGGAAGTGCCAGGAGAGTAACAACTCTTTATGAGAGATGCTTGCATTCCTGGGCAATTATATACTTAATCACTTTGAAGTTAAGCTTAGAATGTCTACAATGAGTAACTAAAATATCCATTTCTGCAGAGAAGTTTTGATAAGAATAACATGCATTTTTAAGCATTCATTTAACAAATAATTTTATTCTTAAAAATGTCTACATGCAATCAGAGCTTTAGAAGTACTAAGAAACATAAAACTGACTGATCTGGGTACAAGAACCTTGACAAACTGCAGATGAAATACTATATATAGCTGCAGTATATGAATAAATAAAATGCATCAATATTTTATCAATTACTATAAGATCTGCTGGTTTCTTTTATCTCTGTTATGTCAGTTTTTATTCAATTGTATGCTTCTGTATTTTCAGGGTATTTTTTTCCTGGTAAAACCAACCAGAAATTTGTCTACCTAATTAGCTTTTCTTTAATTTACTTGGCAATTTTTTGATTTACTTAGCAATTCTGTTTTATTTAATTCACTCATTTCTGGTTTTATTTCATCTTAATTCTTCTCTCTTGCATAATTTGATTTCTTATTTACTTGTGATTTTCATGACTACTTGTGTCAAATCTTAGTTTAATTCTTTGTCCTATTTTTGCTTAATAATAAGGCAATTAAAGCTATATTTGACTCAGAACATTGGAATCAGCCTGTGAAATTTTTTGAGTAGTGTATTTATTGTAATAATGTAACTTTTTCCCTAAATGAAAACATGTTCATTATCAAAATGCAAACACATACATGTATATACAGGAGAAAAGTGACATTTGTTCTTTTTGCATTCCTTTTCCGTAATACCATTTCCTCATCCAGGGGTAAACACTGTTAATGATTTGGTACACTATATCCTTCCCAACCCATTTCTATACATTTACCAACATATGTGTTTTTGTGCATTTATATTTATATACATTAGATATGTATACACACGTATGTGGCTTACACATTATAAGTGTCATATTACACATATTGTTCTGTAAGTTGATTTCCCTTTTAATATATCATAGATATGTATTAATGGCCAATTGCCCTCACATGTTGTTTTACCAGTTTACATTACCTCCAAGAGGTATGCTTTCTAATACTTTATCCAACACCAAAGGGGAACTGTCTTTTCTAATTTTTACAAAATTGATATATAAAGAGACACATTATTATTTTATATTAATGTACACTTCTTTGATTATTAGTGAGGTTAGGGTAGTTTCATTTATTTATTAGCTAGTAAGACTTCTTTAAATTGCTTGCCAATATTCTTTGCTTGATTTTGTATTAGGTGGTCTTTACCTGATTTATTGGACTAGATCTCATTATTTTCTAAGTGGTTGATAAATAATGTTTCATTTCACATTTGACCCAAGAATTACAGAAAATTTTATGTTTCCAAGCAGTTGAGTAAACATTTTGTTTGAAATGTTATTTCTTTTAGATCTTTTATGATTTTTTGCACTGAGGTTAGGAATATAACCTGCAAAATATCTGCTTTATGGAATTTACTGAGGTTTGCTTCATGGTCTAATATATAGTCATTTAAAAATATTTACATGGACATTGATAAAGGTTTATTTTCTTTTGCAGATTAGGTAGTATATATTTATTAAATTAATCATATTGCTTATGTATACAGATCCTCTACGTCCTTAGGATTTTTTTTTGCCTGAATATTAGAATGATCAGTTAAAATTTTCCAGTATTATTTTGTCTTGTCATTTTATTATTGTATTTTTAAACAGTTTTTGTTTTGTATTTTTTAATGTAGTGTTATTTAGCACAAGTGTTTTATGACTACCATATCTTCATTTTAACTCACATATTTATTATAAAATGACCCTTTTTGTCTTACTTAATTTTTTTTTGGCTTCACCTGGCTTATTTTTTTTGTTCTTTTCTTAAAGTTTTCAACATTTTTATCATTTTGTTTTACTATTTTATTCCAGTAGTATAAGAGTTTTTCTTTTTTAAATAAAGCACTTATCTCATAAATATTTGTTGTTGTTATACCTGCTGGGTTTGCTCATATTTTTGCTATTTTATTTTACATTTTTTTTTATGATTCCTTTGTTTATTTTTCTTTTGTTACATAAACTTGAATCTTGCTTTTATCGTTTCCAGGGATTTGGAAAACAATATATTTTGTAAATTCTAAGGAATATTTTTAACATTTTAGTACTTCTAGAATTAAAATGCATCTAATAATTGATGATATGCTGTAGTTGAATTGGCAGCATTTTTTTCTTTCTTTGTGGTATGTAAAAAAAATGTTTCTTACTTTAGATTAAATGAAAAACAGCATGTCATATTTTAATGTTTTTAACCTTAATTTTTTCAAAAGAGTTGGAAAATATTTCTCTGAGTCAAGAGTAAAATGTCACTTTAAACAATCCCTCTCTATTTAAAAAGAAGAAACTTTTAGAAAACGCATTTACTTCTTCTTTGATCCAATTATTTCCTTATCTGGAGTCTTATGCCTGTATTATTGCTATTCAAGGATTGTTTTTAAGAATGACTGTTATGAAATATAGATCACTGGAACAAGATAGAAAGCCCAGAGATAAACCCACACACATATGGTCACCTTATCCCTGATAAAGGAGGCAAGAATATACAATGGAGAAAAGACAGCCTCTTCAATAAGTGGTGCTGGGAAAACTGGACAGCTACATGTAAAAGAATGAAATTAGAACACTCCCTAACACCATACACAAAAATCCACTCAAAATGGATTAACGACCTAAATGTAAGGCCAGACACTATCAAACTCTTAGAGGAAAATATAGGCAGAACACTCCATGACATAAATCACAGCAAGATCCTTTTTGACCCACCTCCTAGAGAAATGGAAATAAAAACAAAAATAAACAAATGGGACCTAATGAAACTTCAAAGCTTTTGCACAGCAAAGGAAACCATTCAGAAGATGAAAAGACAACCCTCAGAATGGGAGAAAATATTTGCAAATGAAGCAACTCTCAAAGGATTAATCTCCAAAATTTACAAGCAGCTCATGCAGCTCAATATAAAAAAAACAAACAACCCAATCCAAAATTGGGCAGAAGACCTAAATAGACATTTCTCCAAAGAAGATATACAGATTGCAAACAAATGCATGAAAGAATGCTCAACATCACTAATCATTAGAGAAATGCAAATCAAAACTACAATGAGATAGCACCTCACACAGGTCAGAATGGCCATCATCAAAAAATCTACAAACAACAAATGCTGGAGAGGGTGTAAAGAAAAGGGAACCCTCTTGCACTGTTGGTGGGAATGTAAATTGATACAGCCACTATGGAGAACAGTATGGAGGCTCCTTAAAAAACTAAAAATAGAACTACCATATGACCCAGCAATCCCACTACTGGGCACATACCCTGAGAAAACCATAATTCCAAAAGGGTCATGTACCACAATGTTCATTGCAGCTCTATTTACAATAGCCAGGGTATGGAAGCAACCTAAGTGTTCATCGGCAGATGAATGGATAAAGAAGATGTGGCACATATATACAATTGAATATTACTCAGCCATAAAAAGAAATGAAATTGAGTTATTTGTAGTGAGGTGGATGGACCTAGAATCTGTCATACAGAGGGAAGTAAGTCAGAAAGAAAACCAAATACCATATGCTAATATATGGAATCGAAAAAAAAAAGATTCTAACAAACCTAGGGGCAGGACAGCAATAAAGACGCAGACATAGAGAATTGACTTGAGGACATGGGGAGGGGGAAGGGTGAGCTGGGACAAAGTGAGAGAGTGGCATGGACATATATACACTACCAAATGTAAAATAGATAGCTAGTGGGAAGCAGCTGCATAGCAAAGGAAGATCAGCTCGGTGCTTTGTGTCTACCTAGAGAGGTGGGATAGGGAGGGTGAGAGGGAGACGCAAGAGGGAGGAGATATGGGGATGTATGTATATTTATAGCTGAATCACTTTGTTATACAGCAGAAACTAACACACCATTGTAAAGCAATTATACTCCAAAAAATGTTTAAAAAAACAAAATAATAATATGCTAAAATTGGATTGTTGAGATACAGACATAAATTAAGCTAATAGACTTTATGGTTTTGAAGTTTGTGTC
Source organism: Monodon monoceros (assembly GCF_005190385.1). Lineage (NCBI taxonomy): Eukaryota > Metazoa > Chordata > Mammalia > Artiodactyla > Monodontidae > Monodon > Monodon monoceros. The sequence goes on from NW_021703779.1 coordinate 39,890,338, forward strand.
GTTAGGCTATTTATATATCCTTGCATAATAAAATAGCAGCATTGTTAAAAAAAAAAAGAATGTTATATCTTCTAAGAATGACTGTCTTCTAAGAATGACTGTTGACGATTGCATGCAGTTTCACAACCAAATCCTTAAAAACAATTTACATTAATTTTTGGTTTAACAGGTTTGATGTTCCCTGTTGATCCTTTTGTAATACAATTTACCTATTCTTGAGCTCTTTATTTTCCTTATCTCTCAACTTATGGAGTTAATTTTCAAGTAAGTTTTTCAAAAGTGCATATATAAAGAATGTATTTTTTGAGGTTTTCCATATGTGAGTCGACCTTTTGTTGTCTACACATACATATATGTCAACTATGAATGATATGAAATAACTGGGTCATATTCCTTTTCCCTCCAATTTATTAGATATTTAGCTGTTGTCTTCTAGCATTTTGTATTGCAGAAAAGAACTCTAAATTCAGCTTGCTTTTTGTTCCTTTGTTGGTAATTTGTTTTTCATGTCTGAGTGTTTGTAGAATTTTCTTTACACGTAATATTTTAAAAAGAATGACCAAGAATGATATTTCTAGGGTTGTAGTGAACCCTTTAAACCTGAAGATATTGGTTACCTTTCTTACATCTACTTCTTTCTCTCCCTTTCTTAACATAATGCCGTATTTCCAAGACATTTGATTTGAGTAGATTATTGATTTCAGACCTTATTTTCTTTTTTAATATAAGCATTTGATACTCTAAATTTCCATCTAAGCATTTTTTTAGCTGTATTCCACAAGTATTGATATGTCGTGTTCTTATTTTTATTTAATTCAAAATATTCTCTAATTTCCTTTGTGATTTCCTATTTAATCCATAAGATATTTAAAAGTTTTTTTTGTTTAATTTCCCAATATTTTACCTCTTCAAGTAAAATGTAGAACCTTACAACCATATGTGTCCCTTTATTTTTCCCCTGACCTTTATGCTATAGTTTTCATATGTTTTACATCTACATATATTGAAACCTCACCAGATGTTATAATTTTTGCTTTCAGGAGTCATACCTTTAAAAAACAATTTAAGAGGAGAAACACAATCTATTATATCTTCCCAGGTATTTATCATTTTTATTGCTCTTTCTTCACTGATGAAGTTCTATTTTTTTCCTAGCATCATTTTCATTTGACCTCAGGAACTGCCTTTAGTATTTATTGTAGAACAAGTCTGCTGGGGATGTATTCTTTTAGTTTCCTGTCATGTAAGAATGTATTTCTTTAGCATTCATTCTTGAATGATATTTCTGGACATAGAATTTTGTGTTGTTGCTTCTTTTCTTTTAGCACTTTAAAAATGTTCCATTGTCTTACCTCTAAGTTGTCTGATAAGAAACCTGCATTCCCTTTAATGAATCGTTGTTTCCCTATATGTCATATGTTGTTTTCCTTTAGCTGCTTTCAAGGTTTTTTCTCCATCTTTGGTTGCAGAAGTTTGATTATGATGTGTCTGGGTGTTGTACTCTTTGGTTTATTCTGTTTGGCATTCATAGAGCTTCCTGAATTTGTAAAATTATTTGTACAATTATGAAATTGTAAAAACCAGGTTTGGGAAGTTTTCCACCATTATTTCTTAGAGTATGTATTTCTTTGAATATATATTTTTTCATTACCCTCCTTTACCTCTCCTTCTGTTACTCCAATGATACAGCTGTTAGATCTTTAGGTATTGTTCCATAGTCTCTGAGCCTCTCTTGATTTTAAAAAACATCTTTCTCTCTGTTCTTTACATTGGATAATATTTATTGTCTATCTTTAAATTCACTGACTATTTCCTCTATCATCCCCCTTTTGCTGTTTGGTCTATCCAGGAATTTTTAAAGTTCAGATATTTTATTTTCAGCTTTAAAATTTAAATTTGATTTTTTTGTGGTTTCTATTTTTCTGCTGAGAACTTTCATCTTTCCATTCATATCAAACGTTTATTTCACAGAGTATAGCTATAATCGCTACTTTAAGTCTTTAATACTTCCATTATCTGGATCATTGCAAAGTTGGCTTCTGTTGAGAATGGATGACATTTAAAACATTCTCTGTATGTTGTGTAATTTTCTACTTTATCTGGACATTTTGAACCTTTTGTTGTGCAGCTTCTGGATCCTGTTATAATTCTCTGGAGAAAGTTGATTTATTTTGTCTAGAAAGTAATTAACCCAGTTAGATTAAGACCGCAAGTTTTATCTCACTGCAAAAGTAGGGGATGATTCTACTCTCATTCTGGTTTATTAAGCCTTTGCTATGCTTCATTTGGTCTGTCCCACATATGTGCCACTCAGGTTTAGGTTGAGACTTGCCAGTAGATTGACTTGTACTTCAATTCTCAAAGCTTTTAATCTGCTTCTTTGTGTCTCTCCTGTGCGTGTACAACTCAAGGGTGATGATGAGCCCAGGACTTCTGTGGATTCATGCAGGAATTAAGGGTTCCTTTTCTCCAGTTCTCTTCTTTTGGAATTCCCCCCACACTTTCTGACTCTCAGCATTCTCTTTCTTGGTTTCTCTGGCCAGAAAATTGAGGTTTATCTCAGAGATTTAGTCATCCATGCTGCCACTGCAATGCAGATCTGTAACTGGGACCCACCCTCAGGGCAAAGGTGCCAGAAAAAAGAGATCAAAGGAGATTTTTTTCCCACACTTTTTGGACCACAGGACCCCTTTCTCTTGATTCCCCTGGCCAGAAAGATAGATTTTCTATCTGAGTTTTAGTTTTCATATTGGTGCCTCTTCACAGCCCCACAACTGGAGACTGCCTTCAGAGCAATACTGTAAAAGTAAAGAAAAAGAAAAGAACAGAAAATCTCACCTCTCTATGAATCACTTCTAAAAGTTTTGAGTCCTTTTAAAAAATTCCTCCTGCTTCTGTTTACTTTTAAGTCCTCAGTATTTTGTCCAGTATGTTTAGTTACAATCAGTAGGAAAGGTTTTAGTGGACTTACTCCATCTTGGCTGGAACCAGAAGCACCCTCATTGTGGTATTAATTTGCATTTCCCAGATAATAGGAAAGTTGAGTATCTTTTCTTCTCCTCCTTTTTTTGTTATTCAATAATGAAGTATTTTTTAGTATTTTGCCTAATTTTCTATTATGTTGTCTTTTTCTTATTGATTAGTAAGAGTTCTTTATGTATTAAAAATATGAGTCCTTTTTGGGTTCACGTATCATGAATATCTTCTCCCACTATGTAGGTTGACTTCTACTCTGTTCATGGTCTTTTTTGAAAAATAGAATGTCTTAATTTTGATATAATACTACGTGTCTTTTTTTCATGGCAAGTGGTTTTTTTTTTTTTTTTTTTTGTGGTACGCGGGCCTCTCACTGTTGTGGCCTCTCCTGTTGCGGAGCACAGGCTCCAGACGCGCAGGCTCAGCGGCCATGGCTCACGGGCCCAGCCGCTCCGTGGCATGTGGGATCCTCCCGGACCGGGGCACGAACCCGTGTCCCCTGCATTGGCAGATGGACTCTCAACCACTGCGCCACCAGGGAAGCCCTAGTGTGTACTTTTTTTTTTTAACATCTTTATTGGAGTATAATTGCTTTACAATGGTGTGTTAGTTTCTGCTTTACAACAAAATGAATCAGTTATATATATACATATGTTCCCATATCTCATCCCTCTTGTCTCTCCCTCCCTCCCACCCTCCCTATCCCACCCCTCCAGGTGATCACAAAGCACCGAGCTGATCTCCCTGTGCTATGCGGCTGCTTCCCACTAGCTATCTATCTTACTTGGAGATAATTTTGTCTAATATAAACAGACTGTGGGAAAATGTCATTTCTATTGAAGACTTTTTAGTAGAGGTGGGTAACTCTATATGAAAAAACTTATCACTCCTCTTAAACTGAATAGAATTTGAGAAGCTTATAATATTTGTTAACCCAGTCTTACAGTTCTGTGGGAAGGTATAGAATAATTTTGATAGCTGTTTCTAAAGGTCTTTAAAGGCTTAAATAAACTATTTCTACTCCAACCATATATCTTTATTTCAAATATTTTATGCTGTTTCCAGACCATATGCCACATGCATCCCTGTGAAGTTGGTGCATGAACAGAACATTTATGTGGATAAGAGGTGAGAAAGGAAAATGAGAAAATAAATAGGCTATACATGTGTATGCTTGGGGGTCTGAAAAGTTAGATTTATTACCTGGAGTGGCCAAGCTCTGAGGGATTTATTCCCATGTTCTGAATCATAAACTGGCTAGTGAATGGAGTCATTAAGGATGGAAAATATATTTGTGACAAATCACCAGCACTTGGTCTTCCTGCTAGTGATAAGGTCCATTCAGGAAGCAGAACCTGCTTGGATGGCTCCATGGAGCCGTGGCAACAGAAATCAGCAATGCTCATCAATATCATAAATGTCTGACTTAAGAATTGCTGGGTTCTTGGGCCCAAAAGCAGTACATTGAAGTGAAATTGCAGCTTAGACAAGTGTGGTAGATGCAATTATACAGTGCTTGGGTTTGAACTGCTTCTGCCCAAAGTTGATTTATTTAGTGTTGATGCCATATTTGGATTTTCTCACATTTTCAATTTTGCTCAAACAGGCTTGGCATTTAATTTAGAGAGTACTTAGTAACTTCCTGGGTCCTATTTATTGCCATTTAAAAATTATAATCTAGATAATTTTCACTCAGAAAGAGATGTTTTTGATCTGAGAGGAAAAAGTAGCAAAATTGGTAATCTGTAGTAGGGGATTTGCTTACATAATTCCTACCCTGGTGGCTTTAATTTTGCTCATGGTAAACTGGGTCTCCTGAAAATCATTTTGCTATGTGAATTAGAAAAATTTGATATTTAATGCCAAACTTATTGTAATAATTATATCATATATTATCGTTTTACTGTCTCATTTTATTTGAGACAGATAGAATGATATCCCAGAATAAGACTTCACTTTTTCCAATATGCCTTGTCTAAGATCTGGCTACTGTATGTTCATTTTTCTGTTTCACCTCCACTCCATAAGTGTAAGAGACCCTATAGCAAATAATCACTAATTGGGAATTAATTGGTGAGGTCAATCTGAATTAATGAAACATCTGAATTACACAATTAAAAAATATGTAGTTACTTTCTTTGGTAAGCAGTCTAGATCAATTGAACTTCTGACTCTGAGAGTAAAGGAAATCTGGAATGCGTGGCAGAAGAATGAGTTGATGAATATCAATTACAGCCTTGGGCCTAGTGGCACTATCAAAGACCTTAGCTCATTCCACTAACCCTTCTGTCTTAAGTTTCTTATTAGAGACTGCAGCTGGCCACCACTTTGAATATTTAGTGACAGAGTGCACCTTGCTTGGGCAGAAGCACATCTGGGTGGTGCAAGGGGTGTACTGTAACACATACTGTTTTGTGCCTAGTGTCACATCTCCTTGGCTCACTTGACTTTGGCTCTGGTGGACATTTCCCATGCATGCTGCTAACTTCCCATCTCAACCGCCCCAGAGACTTTCAGTTGTTCTGCTTTCTCTGAAGTTTCAGGAGGTTGCTTATTCCATCCAGAGGTTCAGTGGCGTTAACTTCCCTGATAGAGTTAACCAATGTGGATGGGAGTTGGTAGATAAATACTTCAGCCTCTGTCCTTCAGAAGGATAATTATAATACACTATTCTATAGGGTTTTGGAGAGGATCCCCAATAGTATTGAGCCTCAGATGTCCACAAAGATAACCAGCTCGATAAAATACCCTTTGGCTTTTCCCCTTTCTTACATCTCACTCTTTCTACTCCCACATTCCTGCTTCTAGGAATCACTCCGAAATAAACTGCCTTCTAGTCCTTGTTTCAGGCTCCACTTGTTTCAATTTACCAATGAATCATGAATATTTTCTTATGTCGTTAGTCTGAAAAATTTTTAAAAATACCTACTGACCGACTGTTTATTGGTTTAATGAATGGCCAATGATCATAAAAAATGCTTAACTTTTTTTTCAGAGAATTTCTTCATAATTTTTTTCAGAGAATTTCTTCATAATAGTGAAAATATAAAACTTCAGCCAACTTTAAGTGGAATTGTTAAAAACCACACATTACTGGGGCTCAAATGAATGAAATTTTTTTAGAAACAGTATTTTCAGTGTCAGAATGCAAATAAGCTGATTTTCTACACCTGAGGGCATGAATTTTTTCTGGTTATTTATTATTCATCTGTAATTTTTTGGCTTTCAAAGATTCAGCTGATTCTCAGACTCTATTTTATTCTAGGCCCTTATAAATGTTTCCCCCACTGTTTTAGGGGACAGGTTATTACTCCTGTATTATTCTCTGTGGGAACAAAGTTTCCTGCAGTCTACTGAGAATTACTGTTTAGTTGATGGTATTTTCACTTCTGCCTGGGTCTTGCTTCATAGTGCCAAGCTGAAAATTACCCGTCAGCTTGAAGTCATCTGTTTAAGAATTTGATATTCCCAGAAAAATTGTCCCTATACCACTCTTTCCCTCCTCCTTTCATCCTAGGTCCCCTTTCTGTATTTCCACTTTAGAGATTAGAGCCTGTCAGTTACAACAAACTTTGGTGTTCAAATTTTATAGCACAAGGCAGTGTTCTTTTGATTACATGTTCGAGGTCCTTTCTCCTCTCCATAAATCTAGGATTTTACACTCCCTCTCCAGCACGCCCTTTTACATAGATTTCAGTCTCTGTTCAATGAGATTTATTCCAAATTTGTGTGCTTCATATAGATGTTCTTCAATATATATGAATGTCAGGTGGAATTCTAAATGTAAGAAAATAGCTTCAGTAACTATGTAAGTAAGAGACTAGTCAGGAAAAAGAAATTAGAGCAGATAGTTTAATGAAAGGAATTGAATAGTGGGGATGAAATTACAAAGGTGCTAAAAGAGCCCAAAGAGCAAATTGGCGAAGCATCCCCAGCGCTGAAGGGACAATGGAAAAGGTAGTGTTAGCGGAGCTCAGGACCCAGGGTCACCCTGGGGGGCTGGAATCGTGGCAGGGGCTGGCCAGCAACAGCTGGGGCCATGCCAAGACACAGCCACTGCTGGATATGCCTCTCATATTCTGCTTTCATTGACCATGAGAGAATATGAGAGAGAGAGAGAGAGAGAGAGAGAGAGGGAGAATGAATGAGCACGGGAGAAATACATTGCTTTCCCTCTCTCCAGTCTTTTGCCAGGGCCTCCCACTGGTTGAATGTAACCAGAAGCCTGGGAAATGTAATTTGCACTGTTCAAACCACCATGATACAGAGCAGAGCAAGGGAAAAGTGGGGAGTGGATTGAAAAAAAATACACAGTAATGGTAATGACTTTGCTGAGGCTACGCCAGCCATAGATGTTGTTACCGAAAGGGTAACGTGTTGCTCGCTGTGGATGCGACAGGAAGTAAAATGAACAGCCCCTGCACTTACAAAGCTTGTAGTCTAACAGGAGAGTCGGGCTACTAAGATCTGTAATAAATTGCATTTTCTCTAAATATATAATTTATATTATATATTACATAATTAGTATATATTATATTGTTATATAAATATAATAATATAAAATATATGTTATTGTATATTTCTTATAAATAACATAGTGTTAGAAGGTTTAGCTGGGAGGCAGAATCTCCTGTGGCAGTCAGGGAAGGCTTTCTGGAGGAAGCAGCAGATAAGGGTAAGAGTTAGAAACAGAAAGTGAAGGGTGCAAAAGAAGAGGAAATGAATCAGACCGAGGCACAGGGTGTACACTGTGGCTTGGAGGGGGAAGAGAAGAAAGGCTGTGACAGAACAATGGTGGCAGGGAGGAGCAAGGGATGTTGCTGGAAATGGAGCTGGGGAGGAAGGTTGGACCAGGTCACAAAGGTCTTTGAAGGCCACGTTGAGGATTTTAGTCCTTATCCTAAAGGCAATCGGAGGTTACTGAGGGATTTAATTAGGATTGTTACTTAATTAGATAACAATCAGATTTATGGTTTAGAAAGGTCGTTCCAGACTGGTGGTGGGGACAGCAGATAGGATGCTGTGCTGTAGCTCAGGCGAAAGAGGATGTTGCTCTGGACCAGTGTAGTGAATGCAGATGGAGGAAAGTTCTAGAGATATTTGGAAGGTTGAAACAACAGTGCTTTGATTGGCAACTGATTGGCTACATGGGTGAAAGTGAGAGGAGAGAAGGATTATATTTGGACCTCTGGATGGATAGCAGTGCCAGTAGGGCACTTAGTTGGCCCAGGGGCTTGCTGTCAGGAAGCCTGCCCACCTATATCTGGAAGGCTGAATCATGGCCTGTGTTTCTCGTTGATCCCTCGGAAGTAGGATCCTATGAAAGGTCTCAGAGGATTTTAAATTGGGGGGGAGGGGCGGTGCTCAGCTCTCAGGACTGTTTGTCGATTTCATCTGTGCTTTCCTGTGGAGCCCAGCCATTCTAACAGTGTGACTTCTGTGAACTGTTCCCAGCAACTGGAGAAAACAGCTTATTGTAAAGACAAACAAATAAAAAATGACTTTCACTTTGTGATTATTGTTAAAAGATAAATATATTTGTAGGAGGAGCCATCATTTGTAACCCTACCCCTAATCCTGTTCAAAACCGTGTCGTTGTCTTGTAGCCTGAATTATTTTTTTAGCAGGCACCTTTCTATAGCTTGAATTTTTGCTGTGAAGACTGAAGAAAACATTTAGCAAATAGAAGTCAGTGCGCTATGCAGCAAAACTCCTCATCATGCTTTGCATCTCTCCCCAGACTCAGAGGCACTGAGAGAGATAGAACATGCCTCAAGATGGAGCCCTTGAACCACAAAGTTTTGAAGTAAAAATCAGTGAATGTGTAAACTTGCCAGGTTCAAGCAAACTTGGAGCAGCAGGTCAACACTGGCTGAAATTCTAGTGCGGAAAGCAGAAGGTGGGGAGGAACTGTGTCCCCCAGTCCCCAAAGATTTCACGGGGCCAGACAGGTCTTAGCGACAGGCTTCTGTGGTGATTCTCAGATTTGGGCTCCATCAGCTTCCAGGGTTAAAGGGTTAAATCAACAGGATAAATCATTTTATTTGTAGAAATAAATAATAATTTGTATATTCCACTAACAAAGTAGACATTCCCCTCTTCTTAAGCCCATCTGAAATGGTGGAAACACAACTCGGAAACTTTATAATCTTCTTTGAGCCCTAATAAGCTCTTATTCTGAAACACAAAGGGGGCCTCTACTGCAATACCCAAATGAATGGGATGCTGCATTCAGTGGGGGAGTCTCCCCTAAAGAGGAAGGCAGCTCAGTGTAGGGGGAAGGAGAAGAGCTAGGGCCTCAGCATCCGCCATGTTTAGGCCCCTTCCTAGCTATGTGCCCTTGGGCCAGCTTCTTTACCAATAAAAGCTGTTCCAGGCTCTGAAGGATTAGAGATCATGTATTAAAGTGCCTTCTGCTTGCGCCTACCAATAAAGTACCTACTAATGTTTACTGTCAGAGCATCCGTCTGTGGGCTGTGCACTGACCAAAGCATCACGTTTTTATAGACGTGCTAGTCACACTGTAAACATGATGCATATGAAAGCAGGTGAGCCCTAGGGCAGCAGGATATGCCCCCTCCTAATCAACCCACACTGACCCACCCAGCCAGGTGCTTATTAGGATTAACACATGGGCAGACACCATCTACTGCACATGTTTGCAAGGCTGTTCCTTGCCCTGACTGTACCTACTCCCCCCAGCCCATAGGAACCTGATACAGCTGCCCCTCCTGCTTTGGTGGGGGAGGTACGGGGCACAGGCTGGTGTTACCAGGGTGCACATGGCCCAGGTGACCAGGTAAGAGTGGGGATTCCTGGACAGCAGCTCAGACAACTTTCAGCAGGACGACAGTTCTCCTCTCAGCTTCGCCCCCTCACTCCCTGTCCCTGTTCCTCTTCAATAAGTGGGCCATGGGCCACATAAAGGGTCGTGTGCCACACTTTCTCTGGCCCAGCTGTGTAAGTTTGTTCAACTTGGCTATTACCAAGAGACATGGGGTCCATCATATTATCTATAACATAGACTCTTCTTTGGTGATATCCATACTTGTTAATTCCGCTTAGTAGTGCTTTGTATACTTTTAAAATATTGTTATCCCTCCATTCTTCTTACTTCTCATATCCTTTCACTTTATCCTCCTTTCCCCCAAATAACCCTCTTTACTTTTTTCCCTTTCTTGCAGAGAACTCTCATTCTCTTCCCATAACCTTTCCTTCTATCTATCTTCCTTCTATCTTCTCCTTTCCTTCTGTCTTCTTTTCATATCTCATGTCAGTTTCTAACCTCCAGCCTATATTTCTTTTCTTCTTCATGTTTCTTCTCCTTTCATTTCTTGCTCATTTTCTTTCCCTTTCTCCATGCCTTCCTTCCCACCCAGTTTTTTCTCTTTCAGCTTTATTCCCTCCTCCAGACCCTCACAGGAACCCCCTCCATTTTCTCTTTATTCAATCATTCCACTTCTTCCAGTGACGCTGGAGTCAGAGAATTCTGGGAAATGAAAGGTCACAGTGCTGGGAGCCCATTTGCTATAAGCCAGGTCCTGCGAATGTTCATTTCACTTTGTATCCTGAGGATAAAAAATAATGGAGTCCAGAGAAGTCACCATAATGGATCTAGATATATAGACAGAGGGTAAATTCCCCCTGGATTTGAAGGTGAACTTAGATCTTGCCCCGGTCAAGTTTATGGGTTATTTCTCCTTGAAATTATGATAACAAAGGAGTCATGGAGTGTCTTTAGGGCTGGTCTAATGCTCTTGACTTTTTTGAGGGTCAGAGTCTCCCTTGAGAATCTGCTGGAACTTCTAGACCTTCTTCTCAGGGAAATGCACATGAACTTGAAGTTTTACTTACAGTGTTAAGAAATCCCTTAAAACCCCTTCATGGGCTCTCTAGGAGCCTTTTGGTTGGGGATGTACAATATAAATTCAGACTCCAAAGGACGTATTATATGCTTCGCCAGGCAATTGATGTGATAAGTTATTAGGCTGTAAACTGAGGCAGAATTTCTCACTTCAATAACAAATCTGAAGACTATGGTGGGAATTTTCTAGATTGAGGGGATATTGGTCAGGTCTGTCTGCCCTATGAGTTTCCTGCTCTCAGTGAAGACAGGAGCCTTCACCTTTCAGAGTCTTTCCTTTCCTGGCCATTTGGAAGCCTGGATGTTTTAACTGCATAAACTTCCATCTGGGGCCTTAGCAATGAGCAGAATGGAATACTCATCATGACATCTGTTCCTTTCTACAGCTTCCTGCTTTAGTCAGCTTCAGATTAATATCTAATTTTTGGGAGGAGTGGAATAAGGAGGTCACTTTCTTTGTCCAAACTTTCTGACTCAAGGTGATTTTTTTCCACATGAAAAATAAATGTGGGAGGGAAGAATCCCATTTATCCACTTTGGAAAATAACTTATTCCAGAAGTCTGAACTCTGGGGTACTTTTTATTTAATCAGTATGGCCCCATGAATTATCATCTTGTGGTTTTATTTTAGTGGTGGTACTTATGTTTTGCTTGTATCCTTATTGTAAATTTAGTGTTTTCCAATGAATTAGTTTCTTTCTTCTCTCAGCTCATTAGGTCTTCCAAGTTTATAAGCAATTTACTTCTTTGTTTCACTAGGTATTGTTTGGAATGGCTTTTCTTCAATTAATTTACTTAACAGGTATTATGAGCAATTTTTGTGTGAAATACTGGTTCAAGAGAGAGGGAGTTAAAGAGAACAACACAAGAGCCTTGCTATACCTAGGGTGTGTGTATGGGGGTAATTACTGGGAAGAAGGGAAAGTCACCAAGTCTAGAGACTGGTCCCCATGCTGGCAGATAGAGATGTGATGTGCCCAGTCCAAAGGGATTGGGTGAAATCTAAAAGTTCTGGGAAAGCTCAGTTTTACAGCTGGAGACACCCAGAATGTTAGACTGATGGTTACACAGGTAACTCCTGACTCACCTGTTGGTGGCAGAGATTCTCATTTCTCTCCAACTGGGAATGTAGTAGGACTGGGTAAAGGTCTCCCAGGCTCACACTGAGCAGTGCTGAAGTAGGCAGAAATTGACCATGGCTAATGCTGCTAGAACCTTGGGGAATAGTCCGCGAGGAGGGGCAGGTGTGAGGGAAAATTGTAAGTTGCACAGAGCACATTTTCTTAAAATTTGCAAGTGATAGATTTTTCATGCTTCCCCGAGAGGAATATAATATTCTAGAACTTTTCATAATTGCCCTCAGTTATTGTCATCAAAACAATTATAGTTTTCTCCTTGTAACTGTCTACTAACATGGCATGTTGTCTTAGTGGATCAGGTGTGCTTAAATCCTGATTGCAAATGCCAGTGTCATGTGAATCATTCTGAATATAGAAAGCAGTGCGGAGAAAGACCTTCTCAGTTAACAACAGAACTCTAGGGCCTGAGACTTTTGGAGAAAGGGATTTTCAGATTTCAGACTAACAAATATGCTATGATGTCTTTGGGAGGTTGTTGGTTCTGATGGAATATTTCTCTTTAGAAATTGTCCCAGTAATGGGTACCTTTCTTTGGGGCAGGAGAAAGGAATAAGGATAGACCTTCTCATTATTATAATGATTTTTAAAAGTTGCAACATAGTTGGTCCCAAGTGTATGAAGCATTTGAAGAAGAGATGGCCTTATTTCAGCAGAAGAAATAGGAGCGAAAGACTATGGACAAGGAAGGAGAAATGGGAAAACATGATTGAAAATCATTTGGATCTGGCTAAAGTGATCAGATATCCCCGTGTAAATCTCTTTTCCAGGACCATTTTCTTCCTAGGATCATGGGGTCAGATTACAATGAAGCACTCTGGTTTACATTCTCACCAGAGAATGTAAGGGTTTCTGATCATTCTCAAGGGTTTTCTCAACCCTTCTCTCAAGGGTTTCTGATCCTTCCTGACTCTTCTCTTCTTCAACTTGTACCATGTTTTCTCATATAAATGTGTTTTTCTGTCTACAGAGTAAGAAATACCAAAAGACCAAGTGTCACCACTTCTCCTGAATGTCAAGAAAACTCAAGTTTGCTAGAAACAAAAATGGAATAGCAAGATCCCCCTTCTCTTCCCCTCCTCGTCCAATCAGTTTCTCTACTACTATGCCCCTGAAGCAAGAAACCCTAACAGGGACTCCAGAGGACAGTTCTCAGCAGGACACTTCACCAGTCACTCTTACCTACAGAATTTTCCCCATGAGCAGTACCCCTCTCCCCCCACCTCTTCATGTCTGCAACAGTGTGTAGACCTAGCAACAGCAGTTTCCACAAATTTTTTGTATTAGAGATGATAACTAGTGTGAGCATATAATTTATTGTCCAAACTGGAACATGTGTGTTTTTTTTAACCTAGACATTGGGAGAATTTTTTAAAATTTTATTTGGCATAACTGTATATTCACATGCAGTTGTAAGAAATAATACAAAGAGATCCTTTACACCCTTCACCTAGTTTTCTCCAGTGGTAACGTCTGGCATAACTATAGTACAATATCACAACAGGAAAATTGCCATTGATACAATCTGCCTACCTTATTCAGATTTCACCAGTTTTACATGCATTCCTGTATGTATGTGTGTGTGTGTGTTTTGTTCTATGCAATTTTATCACATGTGTAAAATATTGTGACTACAGTCAGGATAAGGAAGACTTCCATCACAAGGATCCCTCATATTGCCCTTTTATAATCACATTCACATTCTTCTTAGACCCACCTCCCCCCAAACCCTGGCAACTACTAATCTGTTCTCCATCTCTATAATTTTGCCATTTCAAAACTGTTATATAAATGGAACCATACACGATATAACCTTTTGGGTTTGCCTTTTTTTCTCAGCATAATTTCCTTGAGACCCATTCAACTTACAGCAAATATTAGTCATTTTTTCCTTTTTATATCACTCCATGGTTGGATGTACCACATTTTGTTTATCCATTAGTCAATCGATGAACATTGGGGTGTTTCCAGTTTGGGGCTATTATGATTAAAGATGCTATGGTTATTTGCATACAAGTTTTATGTGGACATAAATTTTCATTTCTCTGAGATAAATGCCCAAGAAAGTAATATTTAATATCTAGGTTGTATAGTAAGCACATGTTTAGTTTTTAAAGAAACTACCACACTGTTTTCCAGAGTGACTGTATTATTTTACATTCCCATCAGCAGTATATGAGTGATCCAGTTTCTCTGCATTGTTGCCAACTTTCATATTATCACTATTTTAAAAATTTTTACCATTTTTATAAATGTGTAGTGGTATGCTACACAATCCTGCTTACAGAGCAATGGTTTTGTGGTTGCCCTGTGGAGAGTGGGATCAATTTCCCAACCAAAATTAGTTCAAGGACTTCCCTGGTTGTCCAGTGGCTAAGACTCTGCTCCCAATGCCGGGGGCCTGGATTCGATCCCTGGCCAGGGAACTAGATCCCCTATGCTGCAGCTAAGAGTTCGCATGTCACAACTAAAAGATCCTGCATGCTGCAATGAACATCCTTCGTGCCGCAACTAAGACCAAGCGCAAGCAAATAAATAAACAAATAAATTTAAAAAATTTTTAAAAATTCGTTCAGATGTAGAGACTGATGATACCACACACAGTAGGAGGGTATGAAAAGAGGGAATTATTCATATAATGGGAATTTTTTTGGAAAAGAGGAGGGCAGATACCCAAGCCAGTCTGGACTGGCTTTAGTGAAGGGCGGGGCAAGTGTCTTTTGATTTTATTTTGATTGGGGAGTGGGGCTAGGGTGATGATTCCCATGTGTGGGCAGGGGTTTTCATAGTTTGACCTTTCCTGGAAGTGCCAAGGGAGCGAAGCCCCAGGCTATTTTATCAGCATGCCCAGATGTAGGGCAAAAGCTGAAAGGGGTTAGGGAGCTTGAAAGCTGTCAGCAGTCAAATATCAAAAATGGATTCAGACACTTCATTAAACTTGCTCTTGAAATGTTGTCAAAGATTAGTTGGGCATATTTGTGTAGATATATTTCTCTATTCTGTTCCATTGACCCATGTGTCTATTCCTCTGCCAATAACACACTGCCTTGACTACTGTAGCTATATAGTAAGACTTAGAATGGGGTAGAGTGGTTCTACCCACTTTATTATTCTTCTTCAAGATTGTTTTAGCTATTACAGATTCTGTGTCATTTCATATAAACTTAGATTATGCTTCTCTATGTCCAAAAAATCCCTGCTGGAACTTTGATAAATATTGCATTAATCTATAGATCAGTTTAGGGAGAATTCACATTTTTACTATGATGAGTCTTCCAACCCATTAACATAAGTCATTACTTCTATTTAGTTCTTTGATGTCTTTCATCAGCATTTTGTAATTTTCAGGATACAGATGTTGTATGTATTTTGTTAGATTTATACCTAAGTATTTCATTTTCTTTGGAGTTATTATAAGTGGTATTATATTTTAAATTTCACTTTCCACATGTTTGCTGCTAGTATGTAAAATTGAGATTAATTTCAGTGTGTTTATTTTGTATCCTGAGACTTTGATAAACTCACTTATTATTTCTAGGAGTTTTTATTTTGTCGATTCTTTGGAATTTTCTACACAGACAATAAGTCATCATAAGGGCAGTTTTATTTTTTCCTTTCCAATCTGTATGCTTTTTATTCTTTTTGCTTGCCTTATTGTATTGGCTAAAACTTCCAGCACCATGTTGAATAAGAGTGGTAAGAGTGGACATCCTTGCCTTGTTCCTAAACTATACAAAATGAAATATTCAAAAAGAGTACAAATAAGTCCAACTAAAAACCTTAAAAATATTCAAGTAACCTACTAGAAAGCTGGAGATGAGAAACAGAGGAATGAGAAACACAGGAAATAAACAAAACCCAAAGAATAAAATGGCTGTATAAGCCATAACATGTCAATAATTACCTTAAATGTAAATAGTCTAAATTCATCAATTAAAAAACAAAGACTGGCAGAGTGGATTAACAAACCTGTGATTCAACTGTATGCTGTCTACAAGAAACTCACTTCAAATACAGTGACATAGGTAGGTTGAAAGTAAAAAGACAGAAAAAGGTGTGGCATGCAAATATTAACAACAGCAAAAAAGCAGGAGTAGATATATTAAAAATCAGGTAAAATAGATTTCAAAGCAAAGAATTGTCTCATGTAGTCATGTGTGAGATGCATGGGCAGTGTACAGAGTTCTCACTTTACCATGTAGTTAAATGTGAAAGATAACAACTCTTTCCAGATGCAATGTAACAGACACATCCCTTTCAAGGACAGCCTTCAGCTTGCTTGTAAAACAAAGTTCTTTTTGACTCCATCAGTTAGAAATTGCTAACCCTGGTCTCAGGTGGTATATTTGATGCTGTTGCATCTGCAGGTTAGTTAGTGTATCAGTTACTTGTGCTGTTAAAGTTGACAGGTCACCAGCTCAAAGGGTCAATAGGAAATGTGAGAAAGTATGGGTTAACTATAATTGAAACACATGTGAGAAATGGAGTCTGAGCAGTCCTTCTGTATAGAGAAAACAGTCAGAAAGCTCCTGCTACAGTAGTTTTGTTATTTATGCTAAGATGTAAATCTACAACTATTTGCTTGTTTTTCTGTTTGTTAATGCCTTTTTTATTTTGCAAAGAGACCCTCTCTACAGCAATGAATTTTCAATGAGCAATTATACCCCAATAAAGATGTTAAAAAAATAAATAAAATAAAATACATAATACTGAAATGTAGATATACATAGCATTGGCATTAATAGGCATGTGAAAATGAAAAAAAAAAGTACAAACTACTAGGTATAAAATAAGTAAGTTACAAGGATGTAATGTACAGCACAGGGAATATAGTCAATATTTTATAATAACTTTGTTTGGAGTATAAGCTATACAAATATTGAATTACTATGGTGTACACCTGAAACTAATGTAACATTGTAAGCCAACTATACTTCAGTAAAAAATGAGTAAATAAAAAAAAAGCAAGTTGATGTTTTGGAAATAATTAGTGAATTTCTATTTCTCAAAAAAAAATGCTGGTGAATGTAACCTGCACAAAAATATTTGTCTGCATTTACCTTCCAATCAGAAGTCATAGTGATATTACTGACTATGTGAAAACCAGAAGACTGAAATCTGTTTAAAAAACATCACCACTGGGCTTCCCTGGTGGCGCAGTGGTTGAGAGTCTGCCTGGTGATGCAGGGGACGCAGGTTCATGCCCCGGTCCAGGAAGATCCCCCATGCTGCGGAGCGACTGGTCCCGTGAGCCATGGCTGCTGAGCCTGCGCGTCTGGAGCCTGTGCTCCACAACAAGAGAGGCCACAACAGTGAGAGGCCCGCCTACAGAATTAAAAAAAAGAAAAAAAATCACCATTTATTTCAAAAGTTAGCTGCAGAAGTTGAATTTACATAGCATTCTGTGAAGCATGGCTTTTCAGTTAGATCAAATGATGATTTCTCTGAATTAATTTCATTCATTTTCAATTCCATGTTTTCCCATGCATGTACAAAGAGTGAAGTGATAGCTGTTATTGGGTTGGCTCCATTAGCAGAAAAATATCTTTGCAGTTAAATGATGCCAGTTTTATATCAGTGACACTAGATGCTTCAAATAGAAGATTGGTTAATTTCAGTAATGACTTAATTTTTTCATCAATTTTATGCAATCAAAGTATAGCTTTTGGAAGATCATTTTGTTACAGTTAAAACATCTGACTCTAATAATGCTTACTTATACATTCAGTTTAAATATCCAACATTGGGGGCTTCCCTGGTGGTGCAGTAGTTGAGAGTCTGCCTGCCGATGCAGGGGACACGCGTTCGTGCCCCGGTCCAGGAATATCCCTCATGCCGCGGAGCGGCTGGGCCTGTGAGCCATGCCCACTGAGCCTGTGCATCTGGAGCCTGTTCTCCGCAGCGGGAGAGGCCACAACAGTGAGAGGCCCGCGTACCGCAAAAAAAAAAAAAAAAATCCAACATTGAAGGTAAAGTTATTTTGTTGTGATGATAATACAAACACAAATTTAGGTGGAATATAATTATCTTGGCAAAGACAATGTTCTTACTAAATTAAGAAACCTATGGAGCAGAAATGCACTTGGAATTCGTTGTGGAGCATATGTAATTCATCACTGCATCTAAACTGTGATACTCTACCAATTGAAATAGAAGCTATAGTTGTCAATATTTACAAATGTATTTACATATACATGTACACATTTAGAATAATTGAATTGTAAACTTTTGTGACACAATGTGGAACATGAAAAAGAATTTGGAATGGCAGTATATGATTCTCTTCTTGTTTCCAGTCATGACTTAGATTTTTTAAATGTTTGAGCCTTTATAGTAGTATGTTGTTAATTAACTCAAGGTCCTACAGAGTATTGACTATTATTGTAAACAAGTCCTTTAAATTTAGGTTGCTTTTTGTTCAAAATCATTTGGAAATCTTTAATCAAAGTACTCAAGAAATGGAGTACCAAAAATTCACCTTTTGAAGCTTTTAGCAAATTGCAATTATGAAAACAAAGCTTGTATATAGGAAGAAATCAAAATTCATCATTTAGCAGATTATATGATGAGAGCCCAAACTGTGCACAGGATTTAATTTTGACATTCTACAACTTCACTTTGTAATATCTTGACTTGATACATCTCTTATTTTTAACTAGACCTTATAATCTGTACTGCAATAGAATAAACTTGAGAAGGCCTTGATTTTGCAGTGTTTAAATTTGGTGAACCATTCAAAATAATCATAAATACAGCGAACTTATTTAATGAGTTTTATTTTGTAAAAATATTTGTTGAAGGACCCTAAATGGAAGCAAAAAGACATTACTTTTCAAAGTATTTATACATTTTTCAGTAAAAGAATTAGAATTGAGAATACTCTCTAATTAACAGAATTTGCTTTACACTTAGATAACTTTACATCTGTAAGGAGACTATTTTTTCAACTAAAAATATTATAGTCTTCAGAAAAGAAAAATTGAAGTTATTCAAAATTTCAAATTTATTGGCTATAAACTACAGCTTTGAAGAATATTGCATGCAATTTTACCAATTCCTATTTAAAAAAGACATTTTCAGAAAATATCAGTAATGTAGTATTAGAAACACATATCACTAATAAACTAATTAAAGTGCATGAGTATGTACCAAGTATAATTATTTTATTTATGTATTTTTTAATTTTGGAAAAATCCTTTTGAAAAGTCTTTTACATGGAAATAATTTTATTTTTTAAAAGAATTTCATATTTGAAAATATTTTAAATATAAAAATTTTATACCAATTATACCAATGAAATTAATCCAATTTGTTTGTTAATAAATACATATCTTAGAAAAGCATGGAACTGTAATTCTTCAAATGTTTAATTCTTCAAAATATTTTACTTTGGAAATTAAAACATTTAAAACGACTCCACTGAAGCTTCTGCTGTTACAGTTACCATCATGTTGCTAAAAACAAAGGACATTTTAAAGTCCTCATCTTACTTGACATTTTTTGTCAGCTTTTCACATTGTCGACTATTTCCCTCTTCTCAAAATGCTCTTTTTGCTTGGTTTCTCTGAGGTACACCATAACTCTCTGGTACACACTCTCCTCATACTCTCAGGGCTTTCTTCATCTTTCCCATCATTAAATGCTGAAATACATCTTTCATTCTAGGTGGTCCTTGAACTACCATGGCTTCAAGTAACATAAAAATCTTCCATTCTCAACTATATATCTCAAATCAGATCACTCTTTTGAGCTTCAGACTTAATTATACAGTCGCCTAGAGGCAAAGGTTGTCAAACTATCTCTGTAAAGGGCTAGATAGTAAATATTTAAACATTTTTGATCCAATTGGTCTATGTCAAGTTAATCAACTCTACCATTGTAGTGCAAAAGTAGCCATAGACAATACGTAAATAAATGAGCATGGCTGTGTTCCAGTAAAACTTTATTTATTAAAAAGAAGGCATTGTCCTGGAAGTTCTAGCCAGAGCTACTTAGACAAGAAAAGAAATAAAAAGCATCCAAATTTGTAAGAAGTAACACTATCTTTATTTGCAGATGACATTATTCTACATGTAGAAAATCCCAAAGAATCCATAAGAAAGCTATTAGAGCTAATAAATGAATTCAGGAAAGTTACAGGTTACAAAATCAACACACACAAAACAGTTGTGTTTCTTAACATTAGCAATGAACAATCCAGTATGGAAATTAAGAAAACAATTTCATTTTTAATAGCATCCAAAAGTATAAAATACCTAGGAATAAATTTAACCAAGGAGGGGAAAGACTTGTACATTGAAACTTATAAAGCATTGCTGAAAGAAATTAAGGAAAACTTAAATAAATGGAAAGCCATCTTGTGTTCATGTATTGGAACACTTAATATTTTAAGATGTCAATACTATCCAAAGTGATTTACAGATTCAACACAATTCCTGTCAAAATTCCAGCAGCTCTGTGTGTGTGTGTGTGTGTGTGTGTGTGTGTGCAGAAATGGAAAAGCTGGTTCTCAGATTCATATGGCCTTCTAAGGGTCCCAGAATACCCAAAACAATCTTGAAAAAGAACCAAGTTAGAGGACTCACACTTCCAGATTTCAAAACTTACTACAAAGCTACAGCATTCAAAACAAAGTGGTACTGGCATAAATATAGACATATAGAACATGGAATAGAATTGATACTCTAGAAATAAATCCTTACATGTATGGCCAATGGATTCTTGACAAAGATGTCTAGTCCATTGAATGGGGGAAGAATTGTCTCGTCAATAAATGGTGCTAGGAAAATTGGATTTCCCCGTACAAAAGAATGAAGTTGGATCCCTTCTTCATATCATTTACAAAAATTTTTTAAATAAATTTATTTATTTTGGCTGCATTGGGTCTTCATTGCTGTGTGTGTGTTTTCTCTAGTTGTGGCAAGCAGGGGTTACTCTTTGTTATGGTGCACGGGCTTCTCAGTGCAGTGGCTTCTCTTGTTGCGGAGCATGGGCTCTAGGCATGGGGGTTTCAGTAGTTGTGGCACACAGGCTCAGTAGTTGTGGCGCATGGGCTTAGTTGCTCCATGGCATGTGAGATCTTCCTGGATCAGGGATCGAACCCATGTGCCCTGCATTGACAGGTGGATTCTTAACCACTGCACCACCAGAGAAGTCCCGTTTACAAAAATTAAGTATGATCAATGATCTAAATATAAGAGCTAAAACCCTAAAACACTTAGAAGAATGCACAGGGGAAAAGGTTTATAACCTTGGATTTGGCAGTGGATTCTTAGATATGACACCAAAAGCACAAGCAACAGAAGAAAAAACAGATCAATTGGACTTCATCAAAATTGAAAACTTTTGTTCATTAAATGATACTCTTAAGAGAGGGTGAAGACAATCCACAGAATGGCAGAAAATATTTGAAAATCATATCTAATAAGAGTGTAATATCCTGAATATGTTAAAAACTCCTAAAACTCCTCAACAAAAAGACAAAAACCCAATTAAACATGCATAAAGGATTTGAATAAAAAACTGCAAAGAAGCTATACAAATTGCTGATAAGTACATGAAAAGATACTCAACATCATTAGTCAATAAAGGAAGTGTAAATCAAAGCCAGAAGTGAGATATAACTTTACACCTACTAGAATGGCTATAATAATTTATTTTTCATTTTTAAAATTTAAGTATAGTTGGTGTACAATATTACATAAGTTACAGGTGTACAATATAATGATTCACAATTTTTAAAAGTTATATTCTACTTATAGTTACTACAAAATACTGGCTACATTCCCTTTTTTGTACAATACATCTTTATGGCTTACTTGTTTATTGAATAGTAGTTTGTACCTCTTAATCCCCTACCCCTATCTTGTCCTCCCTTCCCCCTCCCCACTGGTAACCACTAGTTTGTTCTCTACATCTGTGAGTCTCCTTTTTTATTATATTCACTAGTTTGTTTCATTTTTTAGATTCCACATATAAGTGATATCATACAATATTTGTCCTTCTCTGTCTGACTTATTTCACTTAATACCCTCCAAGTCCATCCATGTTGTTGTAAATGGCAATATTTCATTCTTTTTTATGGAGAATGGATATAATAATTTTTAAAAATAATGGAAAATAAAAAATGTTGGAGAGAATGTAGAGAAATTGGAACCCTCGTACTCTCATGGGAATGTAAAATGGTGCAGCCACTATGAAAACAGTTTGGTGGTTCCTCAGAAAGTTAAACATAGGATTACTGTATGACCCAGCAATTCCACTCTTAGGTACATAGCCAAAGGAATTGGAAACAGAAACTCAAACAGATTCTTGTATGCCAAAGTTATTACAGCATTATTCAGAATAACCCAAAAGTGGAAACAACCTAAGTGTTTAACAGTGAATGGGTAAATAAAATGTGGTATATATATACAATGGAATATTATTCATCCTTAGAAAGGAATTAAGTTCTTTTTTTTCAATTTTAAAATAAAATAGTTTATTGGTTGTGTTAAGCAATATTTTATTACTTAAAATATTATTTATTTTCAAATATTTTATCTAAGAACTTCAAAGCACTTGACAACTGATGCTGGTAACATCTATGCAAGTGGCATTGCTACCATGTTTATATAGTTTCTGAAAATGAGGAAGAAAAATTTATTGTGGTTTCCAGCAGTGGAAAATTTTAAAAGTCCAGAATTACTGAGACAAAATTTACTGACTAAGTTAGCCCTAAGAGCTGAAATAGAATCATTTCCCAGGTACTTCATCTTTCATAATCTGTTACTGAAGAGATTCAGAATCTGTTCCAGTATAGAAATAGGGACAAACGGCTTCTATAAAAGAATCATTAAAAGTATAGAGAAGAGATCTATCATTCACATTATAAAAAGGAAACCGCACTCAACTCAGTCCAGAAAAATGCCAGTCTTACTGGGTTTTACTACTGGCAGAAGTTGACTGTCTTAGGATGCAATGCAACATAACTGCTGTCAACATATCGCCCAGTTGCCCAGAATATACCCTGACCTACTGGCTGATTCCACCATTTCCTAGGAAGACTATCTTGACACATGCCTAATGTCCATTTAGTTTTGTTTTCCAATTCTACTTCCCAGTAATGCCTGCCAGAATTAAATCTCATAGAACCTAGGATAGCAAGGCAGAGATGAAATCTCCTTGAGTTATAACAAAGGTTTGTTTTTTTTCTTTCTACATTGCATACTTTTTCTGTCCTCAGAGGCTATAAGCCCAGGATGTGCTGCTTCAAGATCTAGAATCACATCTATTTGTAATGGCTTGATAATTTTGCCTAAGCCAGATTATTGAGGAGGAATACTGAATCCATATTTCTTTAATCGCAATGAAGAGTTCAAGGTATTTTATGTTTTGATACCTGTTGTGCTTCCAATATAGGGGGCACGGGTTCGATCCCTGGTCAGGGAACTAAGATCCCACATGCCAATAAATAAATAAATAAAAACACACAGTGAGCCAAATTTTTCCTATAGGTCATAGTTTGCCAACGCCTGGCCTAGATAACATTTGTACTTGGATATCTGACAGGAATCTTAAAACTGAATTTATAATTATCCTGCATAAATCTGTAGATTTCTAGTCTTTCCCTTCTCAGTGAATGATGTCATCATTTTCTTGGTTGTTCATTTTAGAAACTTGAACATTATCCTTTACACTTTCTTCTCCTTTAATTCTTACACCTAAGTCCTGTTGATTCTATACTCCTACACATTTTCTAAATTTCTTCATTTCTTTCCATCTCTACTTCACCATGCTAGACCAACTCACCCTTATCCTACCTGGACTTCTGCAATTGTCTTTATACTAGTCATCCTGTTTCCTCTCTTGACCATCCCTAATTCATCGGTGGCAGAAACTACCAGTTGTCTTCCAACATCCACTCCCTTTCTTCCAAAGTAATAGACTTCTTAGCTGGGCACAGAGCCGTCTAGGGAAAAACCCCTCACTTTCCCAAACTCCTTTGCAGCTAGATGTGGCTATTGGGCTAAGTTCTTGCTAACAAAACAAAATGGTAGTGACATATAGAATTTCCAGGTGGCTTTGGTGCTGCACAATCTTGGACAATGCTGGTAAGGGCAATAATGTTGGGATGGCAGAAGAAGAAGATAGATGGAGCCTGGGTTCCTAATGACTTTTAGGAGCAATATCGAATTCCACTCAGACTTTATCTTACTTACGCCATTGTTATTTTGAGTCTGTGTTACACTTAGCCAAAACTATAATCTAATGAAAACACCGTCTTCCACATAATAGCTAGAGTGATTGTCTAAAAACACAAATCTTGTCAGATCAATTCCTAATTTTATTTAAAACCCTTCTGTGGCTGCCCATCAATGAATGGGTGAATACCAAAATTCTTAATATTGCTCACAAGACTCTGTGCAATCCAGCCCCTGCTCGTTTCTTTAGCTCCCTTTTGCACCTTAAGGCTCCAAGGCTCCAAGCACGCTGGCTTAATCTTAGTTAGGTCTTTCCTAATCAAAGTGTTTCTTAAATATCCTGTTTTCTTTGCTTAGAATGCTCTTTCTCTCTTTTTCTACCTGGCCCACTCCTACTCATCTATCAAGTCTCAGATAAAACATCATTTCCTTAAGAAAGCCTTGATCATTCCCCACCCTGCCCCATTCTCCCAAACTAGGTAAGGGTTTTCCCTGTTTTATCCACTCCAAATACCCCTTCCCCTTTTTGTTAATACTTGTCTCAATTGCAATTTAAATTGTTACTAAATAATTAACAGTAATTCAAATAATCCCATACTGGATTTTCAGATTTATGAGTCCATCTTATTCACTCCAGCACCTGGCACAGTACCTGGCACATGGTAAGCAGCGCGGTTTAATACCTGCTATTTGGTAGACACTAAGTACGTAGTACTAATTATTATTACTGGAGTATAAGGACTACTTCTACCTTGATTAAAGCTACCTCCTGAGACAATTGGCTTAGTGACAGCTTTTAAAAGAATCTGAATCCAAGGCTACTGAAAATTAAAAAGAGGTACGTTATTCACCTTAGGTCAATAAGTTAAAATTGGTTTTTATTTGCCGTTTGTCAAACTCAAAAGGTATTTTAGCTCAAAGGAAAGTTTATAGTTAAAAGTGGTTAGTGGATATCTTCTATAAAGTATGTAATTTGGAATGAACAGCAGGAGGAAGGGAAATATTTTAGGTAGGTTTAAAGTAAAAGAGTGCAAAGAATAAAATAAATATCTTATTTGGGAGTCATAGGGAGGAAATTGCTTTAATCTAAGATATTTAGTGCCTTTCTATTATGGTTGGCACTAGATTAGCTACTACATTCTTTTCTTAAATTAATACTTAAATGTATATATATATGTGTATATATATATATATATATATACATACACACACACATGCATATAGGTATTATACAAGTGCTTGCCTAGAAAATGTGTCTACATATATGGTTACTCAATAAATAATCACAGTAGAAATAAACTCCTTAATAATGAAAACTTCATGTACAAACAAATAACTAAAAATATTGATGACTATCTACATTATACCAGTGGAACACCAGTGCAGTGCTAATTGAGATATATGCATATAATGAATACAGATAAACATTAAAGGAATGTCCTTCAAAGGAAGGAGCAAGTAGCATCATGAACTACACTTATATTTAAGTTTTTCCTCCCAGGGATTTTATTTTTCTACAATCATTGCCTTCAACCATGCTGTATTGAATATCTTTTGCATCCCTTAATGACACTTTGGGTGGATTCCAAAGCTTTCTCGTTGCATCTGGCTACTAAAACTCAGTTCAATCTAGTTAATGCCATGCATGCTGAAGTGTTCAACAGTAATGTATACTGATGTCTGTAGCTTTGAAATACATCCAAAAAATAAGATGAATTGATAAATGATAGAGGGATAAATAGAAGGAGAGATATGAGATAAAGCAAACATAGCATCAAGGTGGTGAGGGCCTGGGTGTTTAATGTAGCATTCTTTCAATTTTTCTGTTTGTTTAAAAACATTCATAATAAAATGTTGGGAAAAAAGACCCCTTTCCTCCACCCTTCCCCCCAAACCCCCATTTATTCTCAATTTAAAGCATCAACTTCAAACTCAATTTAAGTCCCATCTCTTTCCTTCTCCCAGGGGCATTTGACCCAGGGAACTGTGACTGCATGAGCTTATGAGATGTGGGGAGCAAGTAAGCCCAGAACTTCCTGCCTGGAAGACTTCAAAATAGGCCTGGTGGGCTCCCTTACCCTTGTAGTCAAGTTACGGTTAAGTATCCAAATATGGAATTCAGCGTGAAAGAGGATGGGCTCCCCAGTCCAGTGTTGGCTCAAAGTGAAATGGGAAGCAAGTGGAGCTGTAGACCTGACCATGCTAAGCTTTCTGGAAGACTGGCCTACTTATTTAAAATGGGGATATTTAATGCTGAAGGGATTAAATCCACCTACACCCATATCGACACCAGAAACACTCCACCAGAAAAACCCAACTTCAAATAAAAATACAACCCAGTCAAAAAATAACCTTAAATTTCCAGGGACATAATCCTTTGGCTAGTTTCCCTTCTGATGAACATGAATTTCTTCTTTTGTATTGCCACATGAAAAACAGAGTTCAGGAATTCAAAATGTGTACTGATTGACTAACACCTTTCAGGTTATTTTCCAAGACTGGCCCTTTCAATGTGATGAAGTAGAGAAGTGTCTTGGAAGGGCAAGTCTTCCTGTCTCGAGCTTCCTTCCTTTGTCTAGAGTCAATGTGCCCCTCTGCCCCTTTCTACAAACCTTCTTCACAGCCCCTGCCTATAAGCTGGAGTGTGCACTGCCCTCTCTCTTCAGGCTGGCCTTCCCCAAACTCTGGCCCTCTGTTGGCCTTCCTCCTCCCATGCCCAGCACCCTCATCTTTGCATTTCTTGTCTGGCACTATCCCTTAAAAACTGACCAGCTGACAAGCCAGCTGGTCAAGGTCTTCACGGTGTGGTGTTAGTGACTGGGCTTTTGCTCTGCTGCATTGACTCTTTACAGGAACCTTCAGTGCAGGGTGGTACTGACAGTGATTGCCATGTTTCTTACCACAGTCCCTAACAGTCTGTAAAACAGTCAATAAAATTTAATGAATATGTCACTGTGAAGGTTAACTTTGTGTCAATCTGGCTAGGCTATGGTGCCCAGTTGTTTGGTCAAACACTAGTCTAGATGTTGCTGTGAAGGTATTTTGTAGCTGTGATTAACATTTCTAATCAGTTGACCTTAAGTAAAGGAAGTTGCCCTTGATAATGTGGGTGGGCCTCATCCAATAATTTGAAGGCCTTAAGAGCAAAACTGAGGTTTCCTAGAGAAGAAGGAGTTCTGCCTCAAGACTGGAACATAGAAATCCTGCCAGAGTTTCCATCCTGCTGGCCTGCTCTATAGATTTCAGACTTGCCAACTCCCACAGTTGTGTGAGCCGATTCCTTAAAATAAATATTTCCCTCTTTCTCTTTCCCTTTTCCTTTCTCTCCCTCCACCTCTCTATCATTCTTTCATATTTTTGGCTGGTTGACATCTGCACCCCTTCTTATATCTGAGGATCCAAGCTTTGAGAGGCTGCTGAGAGAGGCAGACATCGACTCCAGCACTGACACAGAGACATAGAAAACAACAGGTTCTTGAACTCTGTGATGACAGCCACCACACAAACCCAAGACTCAGGTGCTCCCACTTGGGACTTCACCTCTGAAGTCAGTAGCTAATGACTAAGCCATGACAATTTGGACCAGGGCGTCACAAACTATCTGTGCTGAAGAGCCAGGTTTTTAAAATTTCCAACTTGCTGGGCACTGATAATTTTATAATAGACCATAAAAATAAGTCACTAGAAAAAAAAGTAAGTCATTTTATAAAAGTGAAAAATGTCCTAAAAACTACAACTCAATTATATATTATTAGGTTCTCAAGAGAGAAAATTACTCCATCAAAGTATTATGAAATTTCTAAATGCTTATTTTCAATTTCTGTACTTGTTGCAGATTGGTAACAAATATTTTGGAGACCCTCTGTGCATGGCAGTGGCTTAGACTTTATTCTTGGAGGGAGGCAGGGGCAGGGAGCATAATGTCCAGCAGCAGGGGCAGTAGTGGAAGCATCTTAACCAAATTCTTCCTATGATATGACTTGGCTAATTTTTGGCTGCTGATCTACTCTCCTCCTCCATTTGATTTTGTCCATTCTCCAAGTTGGGCTCAGCCTTTCTTGTGGATTCTGTGAACTATCCAACATACTTCTAATAAAAAATATCTGAACTAAAATTACCCACAACTGTTGTTGGTAGTTTGTAGTCACAAACCCTGAGATGCACACATGCTTACCTGTGAGATTTTTGAAAGGATTATGTGAGTTAATGGGAATAAAGTGCTTATTATATGGGTCTTAGAACCCAACAGGAGCTTGATAAGAAATGTAGTAGACAGACCCCATGGTGACCTCCAATGATTTCCAGCCTCCTGGTGTCCACGCCTTTGTGCAATCTTCTCCTGTTGAGTGTGGGTAGGAACCTGTGACTTGCTTCTAATCAATAGAATATGACAAGGGTGATGGGTTGTCGTTCCTGTGATTATGTTATATTAGAGTGTAGTAGGAAATTAAAACCTTCCCACACCCCTTTCTTAACAGTTTGCATGTAAAAGTGATAGTGATTCTGTCACCACTCATCACTGGATGAAGGACTAGCATGAGTTAAACTGGAAGAGAGTTAATATTGATAAGGCAGACCAATTACATCTATCAGAGACCATTATGCATCCCATACACAGGGCGTATCTGATCCGGGTAGCAGAGGCAGTCATCTCTATGGTATAGTTTAAGGGAGGAGACCAGAAACGCCTCCTCTCTGGCCCTGTCTGCAGCATTCCTAATTCTCACATTGAAGCTTCATCCTTATAATCAAGGTTTTGCTAGATCCCAGTCAGGATATATGGAGCCCTGAAAGTAAGCCACAGATGATGCAAAACTATAGAATAAAAGTAGTTTATCTTTCTTGAGAATCCATTTTGCTTGAAGATGTGGGGAGAAACACATTCTCTGAACATTTAAACAGATATGTATATATTCCAGAGTGGAACTCAACCTTCACACTCATTTTAAAATTTCTGTTGAGGTATAATATGCATACAGATAAATGAATATATCATAAGGGTACAGTTTGATGACGTTTCAAAAACTGAATATGTCCATGGAACCCAGCACCCCAGATCAAGAAACAGAATATCACCAACAGCTCAGAAGCCTCTCTGTGCTTCTTCCAGAGGCTACATTCCAAAGATAACCACTATCCCTACATTTAACTTTATGTACATGGAATCATACTATGTGTGTAGTGTCCGGTTTCTTTTGCACAACATTGTTTGTGAGATCCATCCATGTTGTTGCATGTACTTGAAGGTCATTCATTCTTGTTGCTTTATAGTATCCCATTGTGTGGATATACCACAATTTATCTATTCTGCTGTTAATGGTCATTTAAGCAGTTTGTATTTTGAAGTTATTATGAATAGTGCTGCTATGAATATTCTTGTATATATCTTTTGGTGGAAGTAAGCACCAAATGAGCTGGGTATATAATCAAGAGTGTAATTGTAAGATCATACACTGGGCATATGTTCAACTTCAGTAGTCACTGTGAAACAACCTTCCAAAGTAGTTGTACCAAGTCCCATTTATTTCTAAAAAAATTTTAAAATAAGACTAAAGAAATTTCATCCTTAGGTTAATGTCTTGACTGTCCCTTTGGAAGGTATCAGTTCATATTCTTTGACTTATTTCAAGATTTTTTACTGGGTGCCTGGGAAGGGGGCACCTATTTTTAGTCAAGTATACCATTGTTACTGGGGCAAATTTTCACAATTATTTCTTTAAGAAATTGTAATAAAAACTATTGCTACCTGTATTCATTATCACTGCATAACAAATTACCACAAACTTAGCAACAGAAATGATACACATTTGTTATCTCACAGTTTCCATGGGTCAGGAGCCCAGCCAAAACTTAACTGGGTATGCTGCTGCAGGTTACTATTCACTGTCTGCCTTCAAGGTCTTGGTCAGGGCTGAGTTCTCATCAGAAGCTCCACTGGGAAAAGATTTATTTCCAAGCTCCCTCAGATTGTTGGAAGAATTCATTTCCTTGCTGCTATAGCACTAGGGGCCCCAGCTTTTTGCTGTTAGCTGGAAACTGCCCTCAGGTCCTAGAGGCACACCTCCCTCCCAGTTCCCATGTGGACTTCTCACATGACTGCTTACTTCATCAGGATACTACTGCCCTCTTTTGAGTCCAAGACCACACCACCTCAACTGTGTCCTAGGGGTGAGGAAGCCACTGCCACCACTCTTGGCTTGAGGGCACACTTCCTCAGATATGATTTATGCCAACCAAAAAGAGACTCTGTGTTCTGCCTCTAAGTACCCACCAGAGTAGGGACCAGGCACTGGGACCCCTGTTACCACAACCACGGAGAAACCAAATGCCTCTACTGCTATGCTTGCCAAGAGTAGTGTGGTCTCCTTCTTATTTCTACTTTCCAGTCCCTACTAAGGTGCATCTATTGGCAGAAGCCAGGTCCCAAGAAGAAGAACCTGAGCTCTAAGACAGTATAGGAAAGATCATCTTTAGCTTTCTAAACTCCAGCCCTCAGTAAGGCATCTTATAAAGCATTGGTCCTCAAACTTGAGCATGCAGTAGAATCAACTGAGAGTATATTAAAACATAAATTATTTGGGCCCAGGTTTGGAGTTTCTGATTCAGTAGGTCTGGGGTGCATTTCTAACAAGTTCCTGGGTAGTGATGATGTTGCTAGTCAGAGACCATATTTTGAGAACCACTGCTCTAGGGGAATTGGAATAGATTTGAGAAAGCTAATCTGCAATATATGTTACAATGTGCATAAGAATCACCCGCGTAGGGTTTGTTACACTAGCAGGCTTTCCAAAATACTGGGTCTATAGTGGAGGCCAGAGATATGCACTTTTTAAAAATTGAAGTGTAGTTGATTTACAATATTGTGTAAGTTCCAGGTGTACAGCATAGCGAATGAATATATACCTGTATATATTCATATATATATATATATATTCCTTTTCAGATTCTTTTCCCTTATAGGTTATAAAATATTGAGTATAGCTCTGGTTCTTCAGGGTATTTTTATATTGGTGGTCCATGGAGAACAAGTTGAGAAACACTGGATTGGAGCAGTGGTTCTCACCCTTGGCTGCACATTACAATGCCTCAAAGAATATTATAATGTACTGATGCCTTGGTTTCATTCTCTGAGGTTCTTATTTGTTGGGTGAGCCACACCCAGCAGAACTCTCTGAGTGATTCTATTGTGCAGCCAAGACTGAAAGCTACTGGCCTAGAAGAATCTGTTGACTAAGATGGCTTACCTGAAGCTGGCAGGTTAGACTCACTTCTTTCCTAAGACCAGTCATATTGGAGGCCATTTTTAGAGGCTTAGACTGTCTGAAGTCATTCATCTGCATGGAGTTCACTGCACAAAGAAGCATCGGGAGAGAGAGATAAGCTATTCTTTGCCTTGCTGAATTTTTAGTAATGGAAATATTTTCAGTCTCCTGGAAAACCATTTGAATCTTGGGATTTCCAGAACCTTCAGAGGTCCATTGGTTTCATTTAATCATTTAAAATCTTTCAAAATCTGCTAAGCACAGAAAAACTCCTTCAGGGAGCTTATAACTTTAAATAAATGAGCATGTTATTAACGGAACTTATAAACCTGTATTATAAACCATTAAAGAAAAGGCAAATAGAGGGAGGAAGGAAGGATATCTATTTCCATATAAATCTTGAATTATGTTTCAACACACGATTAGAGCTTTATCCATGGTGTTCTAGAAAGACTGACTAAGAATTTGGCCCTTCCTTAATCTTTTCTAGCTTGTGTTTAAACCATAAATCCATCTAGAGTAAGGGTGGAATTTACTTCTTATGTCGTATCCCTCTATTACCCTATAGGGAGCTGAATACATAAATGGAAGAGAAGGAGGGGGCAACCCTTTATCTCTTTATGAAAAGATGACAGAGATGCTGATGTTGAATTGGGCCAGGTATGCTATTACCACTCTGGGGTATAAAGGGTGAGAATTTTCTACTTCTAAGAAATTATGGCTTCTTGATTCTCATTTCTCTCTGGCTTCTGTAACACTAGCTCTCTTCCAAACAAGCTAATACATGAATAGTCAACTTGCTGCATGACTGAATTATAACTGCAAATTTTGGCCCTTGGGGAAAGGAAGATGGAGAGAAAGTGTGTGAGAGAGACAGATGACTCATCCATCATTTTGGGTGGAGAAGGTGGATAACTAAAGATTTAAATTTTTAACTCATGGACTTTGGTATTTGAATCATTTGAGGGATAGAAATTTTTACAAAATATGCTATGATTGTCTCTGCTTTCCTGGGCCATTGATATTGGTTCCTTAACTTCCTCTTACTCATGAAACCCATTCATTCATTCATTTGTTTACCCATCCAGCAAATATTAATTGAACATCTACTCTGTGCGAAGCACTGTGCTTAGTCCTGCAGATATAAATGTGCAGAAGACATGGACCCTGCTTTCTAGGGTCCTGCACCTGCAGTGCAGTAGATGTGTCTGTAAATGAACATGCTGTTGAGTGAGACTAAGGGGGAGCTGACTCCAGCATGGCTCACAATGGCTCTTGCATGAGAAAGTCAATGAAGTCAGGTTTTATTTTGGTCATTTGCCCCCTCCTCATGAAGACTGAGTAAAATATGTCCAGTTGTAATACCATCTAGGCAGTATGATACGATAGATTGTCTGCAAATTAGAGAAATATACCAAAAACAGAAGCCACTTTTCGCAAGGTATTATCACAAAGGTAAAGAGATTTCTCTTTTTTTTTAATTTTTAAAATTTTTTTATAGAAGTGTAGTTGATTTACAATGTTGTGTTAATTACTGCTGTACAGCAAAGTGACTCAGTTATACATATATACACATTCTTTTTCATATTCTTTTCCCTTATGGTTTAGCATAGGGTACTGAATATA
Organism: Monodon monoceros; assembly: GCF_005190385.1. Taxonomy (NCBI): domain Eukaryota; kingdom Metazoa; phylum Chordata; class Mammalia; order Artiodactyla; family Monodontidae; genus Monodon; species Monodon monoceros. The sequence goes on from NW_021703779.1 coordinate 39,923,384, forward strand.
GTTCCCTGTGCTATACAGTAGGACCTTGCTGTTTATCCATTCTATATATACCAGTTTGCATCTGCTAATCCCGAACTCCCAGTCCATCCGTCACCCCCCCACTCCCTTAGCAACCACAGGTCTGTTCTCTATGTCTCTGATTCTGTTTCTATTTCATAGATAGGTTCATTTGTGTCATATTTTAGATTCCACATATATATTATATCACATGGTATTTGTCTTTCTCTGTCTGACTTACTTCACTAGTATGATAGTCTCTAGTTGCATCCATGTTGCTGCAAATGGCATTGTTTCATTTTTTATGGCTGAGTAGTATTCCATTGTATATATGTACCACATCTTCTGTATCCAGTCATCTGTTGATGGACATTTAGGTTGTTTCCATGTCTTGGCTATTGTGACTAGTGCTGCTATGAACATAGGGGTGCATGTATCTATTTGAATTATAGTTTTGTCTAGATATATCCCCAGGAGTGGGATTGCTGGATCATATGGTAATTCTATTTTTAGTTTTCTGAGAAACCTCCATACTATTTTCCACAGTGCCTGCACCAACTTACATTCCCACCAACAGTGTATGAGGGTTCCCTTTAAGAGACTTTTCTTTACTCTTGCTATTGTGGTAAAGTTTAGATGCAGCCTGAGCCTGATGGGAGTAGGGCATTAATTGAGTCAACCTATTCAAAGTCAAAACCTTGTGCCTACAAATCCAGAGACATACAAATTAGCTCATATTTCCAAAAGTCACTATTTAGCATGCCTCTAACCTGGACAATAACGCCCTCAGAGCATAGGATGTATGGCTGGATTTAGAGTTGAACAAACCCTGTGAGACTGACTGCTATTAACCCAAGTCACAGGAGACTGACAAATTAGAATGCTGTTGTGTAATTTATAATGAGATTTTGAGGACTGTTTTTTTTCCACTGGTAAATAAATTCTGTCTGGATGGGAAGGTCCAGAGAAAGCCCTTATGTGAAAAGAAGGCTGCTCCTGGGCAAGGAAACAGAGAGAGAGGAGGTGGCTAGATGGTTATAATAACTGCTAGCATCAGATTTGATAACTAGATGCAGCCATCTCCACCACAAAGACATACCTGCTGTGGGGTCTAGTTGGCTATGTTCATAGGCCAGGGCACCTTTTCTCCCCCAACAGTGCTGAATGGACATTGCCAACTTTGACCCTGACTCTTTTTTGGTTCTGTGTTTCCAAGATGACTACCTCTTTCTGTGGATATCACATTTCCTTTAGCTATTGCCAACCCTGTTACAACCAAGATTCTCTTCCCGATTTATGATCTATTTTTTAAAGTATGATGTGTTAATTTCATTACTCAAAATTTCAGAGTTCTGGTAGCATCTTCCTGTAGAGTTGCTCTGAGTGTCCCATGTTTCGTCAGCTCAGTGAGTCAGCTTGTCACCCCATAACAAAGCAGCTTTGCTACCTCACTTAAGCCTATTATTCTGAAATGATCTACTTCTGGAAAATATTGTTACAGAGCTTCCGTGTGCAACCACGCTGAAGCTAGTCTCCAGCCGAGACCACATCCTCTCTTAACTCCCCCATTTCCCACTTTATTCTGCTTCTCTCAGCCCCCTTCTCTTAACAGCATTCTGCCAAAAAATCATTTACACAAGAACTCCTGTTTCAGGCTCTGCTTCTCAAAATGGGAACTTTAAGATATTTAAGTAAATTAATTTACATATAGATTGGGAGTCGTTAACATATCTTCAAATTGCATGTTTATTCCTTTAGAATTCTTTGAGTTACTACTGGTTGTTAGTTGTTTCCTTCACCATCACGCACACACAGAGTGGAGGGGTCCATTGTCTCTGATTTTAAAGGCTAGAGGTTACAGGTGGCTGATTTTCCCCAGACCAAGAAGTTGTGGACATTCTTCTTTTCCTCTTTGGGTTGTCTGCCTCTGTCTATCCCTGCCATTTCTCCTTTTTGTGGCTATTGTCACTGTAGCATTCTTTCTTGGAGCTTCTCCCATCCTGCCATAACATCATTTTCTCCTTTTCCTGTGGCTCAGCCTCCAAAGCTAGCAATCACTGATGGCAAGTGGAGGGACATGGTCAGAATTATTGTGGGGAAATATTCCAGTTCCAGCACACTCAGACTCTCACTCAGATTTAATGTGACTTATTAGCCATTTGCCTGAGTGGTTTCAAAGGAGCAGTGCCTCATCTATGTCAGAACCTTGCAAAACACTCTGGATATCTCTTATGGAATGAGCAGTTTGAGAGGGGGCTATGGCTTCCCTGATACAGCTGAAACCCTAAGTGTGTGTTCTTAAGAGTTTCCAACTCTTAGGGCTTCCCTGGTGGTGCAGTGGTTGAGGGTCAGCCTGCCGATGCAGGGGACGCGGGTTCGTGCCCCAGTCCGGGAGGATCCCACGTGCTGCGGAGCAGCTGGGCCCGTGAGCCATGGCCGCTGGGCCTGCGCGTCCAGAGCCTGTGCTCCGCAACGGGAGAGGCCGCAGCGGTGAGAGGCCCGCGTACCGCAAAAAAAAAAAAAAAAAAAAAAGAGTTTCCAACTCTTATAATTCTTTGCTCTCTCTGACTTCAGCTGACCTAGACTATATCAAGGTGATGCAAATTGCAAAAGAGCCACTACTTGGCCATAAATGCAGGGTAAGCCCCTATACTGGGCAGATGTCACTCTAGTTCCATGGTGCATCTCATGCTTTGGTTATTGGACTCCCAGGTGGAGGTGGAGAAGGCCTGCCATCTGCTCAGTGTGATGCCTTGGTGCTGGGCCTGTGACAGCACTTCTCCAAAGCATATTCCAGCAGGTCCCCTTACCTGTCCACCAAGAGGCAGAACTCTTCCATTGCTTGGTGGATAGCTTTGCTGCATCGTTCTTAGGTGCCAGCCTCTCTTGCTATTACAGATTTTGCACAAGAGATCTTTAAAATCGTCAGTCCTTGAGCCTACAGAGGTGTGTTTGATGAATTAGTCACTGCTCTATAATAATGACTTAGATGTCTTCCATACATAGCTGGAGTAGAAATAGGAGGCAAGATTTTCCTGGTTCAGACCCACCCCCCACCTCTGGCTCAAGGACTCTTGATTTGGCCCTATCCCATCTCTATAGAGAGTCATTCAAGTCTCAGCATGGCCTTGCACAGAACTCAGTGAAAGACAAGCATATTTTGCCCCTCTTTAGTTTAGGTGTCAAAGACATCAGGCGCATTTCTGAAAAGAATTCCCTGGTCAGGTGCCCTCAGGATAATTGGCATCAGCTGGTAAGAAAACACACAGAGAAGCCCTCCTGGGGTGGGTAGTGTGTGTTTTGGGGACCCTGTATTAAAGGCCTGGCTATGAGCGCCTTAGCGTTTCAATGGCATTTAGATAAACAGGAATGGTGTGTTTCCCCCACTGTCATATCAAGGAATTCATTTAAGAAAATTTCTAGGGGAAAAGGGTTGGTTGAGGATAGAGTTTTCTAAATCCCTTTCTTATTTTCACTGAGCAAAGTCTCAGTTGCTGCAACAGGTTTTGTCATCTGCACGTGTGGCTGTGGGGAGTACTTGTCAGAAGCCACTGGATTTCCATTTTCCCCCCTCACTCCCCAAATCTTGATCGCTGAGATTTTCTGCTTTGCCTCCATATCATGCTCCCACATTTAAGACTAAAACTTCCCTCAGAGGAAACTGATGTGTGGTTGCTACCTCAGGAAAAGAATATGGACACATGGGGCACAGAAAATGAGAGGGGATGAGAAGGAGACTATGAGAACCCTTGAAAGACAGGAGGAAGGGTAGAAAGTTGGTAGCAAATATGTCTATAAGTGAAGTTTTCTTTCTTGGAGCAAAGAAAGTATTGTACAGACTTGGCCAAGCAAGTAGAATACATGGGCTTTGGAACTAGATGGAAGTTGCTTCCATGTCCTGGCTATTGTAAATAGAGCTATAATGAACATTGTGGTACATGACACTTTTTGAATTATGGTTTTCTCAGGATATATGTCTTCCTATCTATCATGGGTACCGGGACCCAGCACTGAGCCTCCTTCAGCCTCAGTGACTTCCTCCGTAAACCAGAAACAATAATACTTTGACTCATATTTGTGAGGTCTACCAGAGGGAGTGTGTGCAACCTTCCGGGCAGGCAAGAAGCTCTCAGAAAGTACTTGTTACCTTCTCTTTCCCTTAACCCATATGCCTTGCCGAAACAAGAAGTATGCAGTTTTCTCAATGGGCGACCGAAGGAAGCAAAAACCTCACTTCAGCAGATATGAAGTGAAAATTTGAATTTTCCCTCTGAGTTCTTAGAAACTTCCCATTTGTCTTTCACATACTTTTTCAGTTTTCAGTTTCAGAACTTCCGGTAGTTTCTACATGCAATTTGACTTTATGAGATTCAGCATAACGTTTTACGCTTATTATGAATAATTGCTGTATTTTATATATTCTTGTTATATGTACTGCTACATGTTACTTTTTTAATTTCAGAAGACATTTATTTATTTATTTATTTACTGCTTTGTTGAAATATAGTTAACATATAACACTGTGTGAGTTTAAGGTGTACAATGTAATGATTTGGTATACATATATATTGTTACATGATCCCCACAATAAGGATAGTTAGCACATCCATCACCTTACATGTTTACATTTTTTTTTTGTGGTGAGAACTTTTAAAATATACTCTCTTAGCAACTTTCAAATACACAATACAGTATTGTTAACTGTAGTCACCAGGCCGTGAATTACATTCCCAGAACTTATTCATCTTATAATTGGAAATTTGTACCTTTTGACCATGTTCACCCACTTTCCCCACAGCCGCACCCTGCACCTCTGGTGACCACCAATCTGTTCTCTGAATCTATGAGCTCAGTTTTTTTGTAGATTCCACACGTGAATGAGATCATACAGTATTTATCTTTCTGTATTTAGCAGTTTAGTGCAGGGTTTAAGACAGAAGGCCTTTATCCTTCACTTACCAGTTATGAGGACCTGGGCAAGTCACTGATCTTTCTAAATCTATTCCCTCATATGTAAAATAGTGAGAAGAACCTTAACTATTTCACTGAGTTATTGTTGTAAAAGTTAATTATACATGAAAGCATTTAAAGTACCCTGTTCACATTAAGCTTGTAGTATATGTAGGCTGCTATTACTCCTATTGTTTTTTTAATTGAGATATAACTGACATAAGACATTGTGTAAGTTTAAGGTGTACAATGTGTTGATTTAATAATTTACATATCGCACTGCGATTACCACTAACGCATTAGCGAACACCTCTATCCCATCACATAGTTATCATTTATTTCTTTTTTTGTGGTGAAAACAGTTAGGATCAAGTCTTTAAGCAATTTTATAGTTTACAATACAAATTGTTGACTATAATCATTATGCTGTGCATTAGCTCTCCAGAACTTATTTATCTACTAGTTGTAAGTTTGTACTCTTAAACATCTCCGCAATTCCCCCACCCCCCAAGCCCCTGGTAACCACCATTCTACTCTCTGTTTTTATGAGTTTGGCTTTCTGGATTCCACATATAAGTGATATAATACAGTATTTGTCTTTCTCTGTTTCACTGATCTCATTTAGCATAGTGCCCTCAAGGTCCAGCCATGTTGTTGTAAATGGCAGGATTTCCTTCTTTCTTAAGATCCCATTTTGCAAGTATATATTATATATACATATATATGTATATGTATGTATTGCACATCTTCTTTATCCATTCATCCATTCACAGCTTCTTTCATCCATTCATCCACCACCAGACACCTAGGTTGTTTCTATATCCTAGCTATTGTGAATAATGCTGCAATAACATGGGAGTACAGATATCTTTTCAATATCCTGTTTTCATTGCCTTTGGATTTATACCCAGAAATGGAATTGTTGGATCATATGGTAGTTCTTTTTAGAAAAATTTTGAGGAACCTCTGTACCACTTTCCATAGTGGCTGTACCAATTTACGTTCCCACCAACGGTGCACAAGTGTTCCCTTCTATCCTCATCCTCACCAACATTTGTTATCTCTTGTCATCTTGATGATAACCATTCTAACAGGTGTGAGGTGATATCTCATTGTGTTTTGATTTGCCATTTCCCTGATAATTAGTGATGTTGAACATCTTCTTGTGTACCTGTTGGCCATTTGGATGTCTTCTTTGGAAAAATGTCTACTTAGTACCTCTGCCCATTTAAAAAATGGATTGTTTGGGGTTTTTCTGTTATTGAGTTGTATGAGTTTTTTATATATTTTTTGGATATTAACCCATTATCCCATATATGGTTTTGCAAATATTTCTTTCATTTTGCAGGTTTCCTTTTCATTTTGCTGGTTGTTTCTTTTGCTGTGCAGAAGCTTTTGATGTTGACGTAGTCCCAGTTGTTGATTATTTGCTTTTATTGCTTGTGCTTTTGGTGTCATATCCAAAAAAATCATTGCTAAGACCAATGTCAGGGAGATTCTTTCTTATGTTTTCTTCTAGGAGTTTTATGGTATGTTTAAACTTTATGATAAAGTCTTTAATCTGTTTCAAGATAATTTTTATGTGATAAATTTTGTGAAAAAGAGGCCCAGTTTCATTTTTCTGCATGTGGTTATAGTTTTCTGACACCATTTACTATGGAGACTATTCTTTCCCCTTTCTTGGCTCCCTTGTCATATATTAGTTGACCTGATATGTGGGAGTTTATTTATGGGCTCTCTATTTTATTCCATTGATATGTGTCTGTTTTCATGCCCATAACATACTGTTTTATTACAGCTTTATAAAATCACTTTGAAATCAGAAGTGTGATACCTCCAGCTTTGCTCTTCTTTCTTTTGGCTATGTAGGGTCTTTTGTGGTTCCATACAAATTTTCGGGTTGTTTTTCTATTTCTGTGAAAAATGTCATTGGAATTCTTATAGAGATTGCATTGATTCTATAGATGGCTTTGAGCAGTATGGACATTTTAACAATATTAATTCTTCTGATCCATGAACACAGACCTAACTTTCATCAGAGTCTTGTAGTCTTCGTTGTACAACTCTTTCACTTGCTTGGTTAAATTTATTCCAAAGTATTTTATTGTTTCAGAGGGTGTTGTGAATGGGATAGATTTCTTTATTTCTTTTTCAAATGTTTAATTGTTAGTGTATAGAAAAACAACTCAATTCTCTTTTTTAAAATTAATTAGTTTTATTTTGGCGGTGTTGGGTCTTCGTTGCTGCACACGGGCTTTCTCTAGTTGTAGAGAGTGGGAGCTACTCTTCGTTGCAGAGTGCAGTCTTCTCATTGCAGTGGCTTCTCTCGTTGTGGGGCATGGGCTCTAGACACATGGGCTTCAGTAGTTGTGGCACGTGGGCTCAGTAGTTGTAGCTCGCGGGCTCTAGAGCACAGGCTCAGCAGTCGTGGAGCGCAGACTTAGTTGCTCTGTGGCATGTGAGATCTTCCCGGCCCAGGGCTTGAACCCATGTCCCCTGCATTGGCAGGCAGATTCTTAACCACTGTGCCACCAGGAAGCCCAAACAAGTCAATTCTGTATGTTGATTTTATACCCTGCAAATTTACTGAATCTGTTGATTAGTTCCAACAGTTTTGGGGTTGAGTTTTTAGGATTTTCTATATATAAGATCATATCGTCTGCAAATAATGATAATTTTACTTCTTCCATTCTAATTTGGATACCTTTTTCTCTTGCCTAATTACTCTAGCTGGGAGTACTCTTCCAGTACTATGTTGAATAAGAGTGGTGAGAATGGGCACCGACCCTTGTATTGTTCCTCACCTTAGAGGAGAAGCTTTCAATCTTTCATCACTGAGTATGATGTTAGCTGTGGACTTGTCATATATGCCCTTTATTATGTTGAGGTATGTTCCTTCTATACCCGGTTTGTTGAGGTTGTTATTCTTACTGTTGAAATTTTCCATTCTGTGTTTGTTTTCCCTTTAAGCAAACTAAAGTTGTGTCTATTTGACTGAGGCAGAATTGGAGACAGCTAAAAGTTGTTGGAACTCCATTCACCAAAGCTATTAAGGGCTCCCTGGGTGTGAAGGGGTCATGTCATCTTTTTAGATCTTGGGCTGGGTGGGACATTTCAATTTTTAGGTAGCATACAGTTAGTTGCATCACCTTCACATAGGGAAGGCTTAAATTGAGATAGTTTCCATGATCTTCTTTTTTATATGGAGTCACACACATTCATCCTTGTGTATGACTTCTGGACCATCCTGCCAACTGAGCACCAACATCATGGTTCTGGATGTAGAGTTGAGCTTCAGTCTGAATGCCAAAAACAGCAGCCAGCACCCTTTGCATGAAACCCAAAGCTGGAGCCTCATTTCCTGAAATAGAATAACATTCTAGCTTTCCCATCTGCCAATTGTAACACACAATTTGTAGTTAAGATTTGAATTTCTCAGCAACTGTGCCTAAGGGTCTCTGGGACTCTCCTAAAATCAGTGAGAAAAAGTGACAGTCTGTGAGCAGCTTGCTCAGGTCCGTCATCTTTATTTAATGTTAGCACATAATTGAACTGCAAGAAGTTAGAGTATTGGGGCAAGAGAATGTTCCTTTCAGGGATTTTTTTTTTCATATGTTTTCATTTCAGACAGGGTGGCTCCCTAGTTGCTGGAATAGGAAGGGACAAGAAAAAAATCTAGCTTTCTTCATTTACTCATCTCTGTTCAAATCTGGTTTCACATTTTGATTCAAAAGAAGGCCATCAAAAGAGGTTGTGCTCTTCAGCTCCATCACGTAGGTGACCCTGAAATCGTAGAAATTGGGAGAAAGTCTGAGCCTAACACATTGCATTTGAGGGCTGTAAAACAGACAGCAATGATATGGCCACTGATTTTTAGTAGGTACTACTGACAGAAGCCTCTGGTCTCTTCATCAAAGAACTGCAACATAAGTTGACTGGAAGGTCTTCTCCTTTTAATGGTGGTGGGAGAGACTCTGGGTTAGGTAGCTGCTCTGGTGTGAGTGAGTTTGCCTCTTTAGGATGTTCTACTGTGAAGGGGTTCCTGGACTACTTACTGCTATTGGCAGGTACTGGGAAGTTAGCCAAACTTCTCCACAGTGATGGGGAATGTCCAAGTATGACATATGATGGGATGGGCCCATGGTCTGATGTAAACTGTATTTGAATACTGGTGTTACTGTTTTCCATCTGTGTTAACCTGGGAGCATTAACCTCTCTGAGCCTTGGATTTCTTATCTGCCAAATAGGGTGTATTAGTCAGGGTTCTCTAAAGAAACAGAACCAACACTGTGTATATGTATACACACACAGAGAGAAAGAGAGAGAGAGAGATGTACTCTAGGGAATTGACTTACGTGATTATGAATACTTGGTAAGTTCAAAAATCAGTGGAGTAGGCCAGCAGGCTGGAGATCCAGGGAAGAGTTGCAGTTCAAGTCCAAAAAGTGTCTACTGGTAGAATTCCTTCTTGCTCAGAGAAGGTCAATTTTTGTTCTATTCAGGCCTTCTACTGTTTGGATGAGGCCCACCCACACTGTGGAAGGCAATTCCCCCTACTCAAAGTCGACCAATTTAAATGTCAATGTCATCCAAAAAACACCTTCACAGAAACATCTAGTATAATGTTTGACTGAATATCTGGGCACTGTGGTCCAGTCAAGTTGACATAAAATTAGCCATCACATGGGGATAATTCCACTTAACTTTAGGACTGTTTGAAGACTTAATGAGATAATGTATGTAAAGTCAAAAGAAGTTGACCTTTCCACAAATGGTGGCTGCTATTTTCCTGATTGAGCTGTTAGTAGCCAAAAAAACAAGATCAAAATTGGTATAAACTTCCTGTAGGGAAACTTGGCAATATATACAAAAAACCTTCAATGATTTGTTGTTCGAAGTGTGCTTCCATAATTAGAACTGTATCCAAAGGACATAACTCAGGATGAGAATAAAATCTAGCTTTGAGGATGCTCATAACAGTGATATTTATAATACAAAAAATTGGAAACAATCTAAATGTTCGACAATATGCAATTGAATTAATAAATTAAGATATAGGTCACACAATGGAGTATTAAGCAACCCTTTACAACAATGTTGCAGAAGACTTTTTTAATGGAAAATGGTGATATAATGAGAAGTTAAAAAAAGGGACTGAAATAAATATGTACAGTGTGAGGTTGTGATTGTATTAAAGCTATATGCATAAAGACTGAAATGTCATTCTCCAAAATACAAAGGATAGTTATTTCTGGGTGGCAAGGTTAAGAGTGATATTTGATGTTACTGTTGATATTTTTTGTACATCTGAATTTTCTGATTTTTTAAAAAATGAATGTGTCACAAAGGTAATTTTTAAGCAGTTTTGTAATGGGTTTGCTACGGTAGATATGAGACTGGTCAGAGAGAATTTGGCCAGGTGGTGATGCTCTGAGAGAAGCGGTAAGGCAACAAGGTCAAAATAAGTGGAATCTTTCAGGTGTGGCCTCACCTGGAAAGAAAGCCAGCTCCAGGAGGAGCCTTCACTGGAAGAAAGAGGGTGCTCTTTTCTCGATCATTTGAAAAGCCTTCATAAGCAGGGTCATGCCAGAGGGCTTTTGAGGTGTCCAATAGGGCCAGGACTAGGGTGAGGCAAGCAAGGAACCCAGGGTACAAGATGTAAGGTGGCACACACTCTCAGGTGCTGACCCTGTGCTTGCACGGCAAAGACGTTCCAGCACCTTCTTTAGCACATGCCTGAGTAAGTGTTGCCTTATATTCTGCACCCTGGGTGCCTCAATTGCCTCACCCTAGTCTCTGTCCTGGTGTCAACAAGTAACTCCTAACTGATTGCTCCTACAGAAATGTTATTAGCTGAGTTGGAGCTGGAGTGAAGGAAATGTGTCACCATGCTCAACAGGTGGATGAGTCTGTGGGAGGTGGGTCCCTCTTTCTCTACTGCCTGTCAATCTAAGATGTGTTACTAATAGTATGAAACTGACTATCGTTTGTTTATGTAATTGGCGTGGGTATATTTTGGGAGTTTGTGGTGTTGGGCAGGAAATGATACAGTAAAATACTTTACAGTGATACATGTTGGCTATTTGCTATGGTCTTATTAAATTACTCCTAGAGTAACTCATTTATCTTACATGCCCAGGAAATAGATGCCAGACATTAAGATAAAGACAGTTTTAAAAATTAAGAATCTAATCAAGGCTGAGGAAGTTAGCTACAACCTCAGTGAAGATTACAAATTTCTCTGAGCAGTTAGAAGTCAGAAATGGTGCCCCTTGAACTCACGAAACCTCAGCCATATAAAGAGCACAGACATGGAATCCTGGTATAGTAACTGCGAGAAGATTCAATCTAAAATTCTCTTAAATTTGAAGATACTAGAATGTTTCAACTTAATGCATCTGCCTAAATCCATTGTACAGTTATAATTTTAGATGGGAATTATAAGGCTGACTTGTTAGACCAGTTAGACACATTTCTTTAAACATTGCAAGTACACAAATGCCAAATAAGTGCAGATTCCTTACTGCAAAAAATCAAAACACATAACTCTTAAAGATTTATGTTTTAGTTCTAAACCTTCCTGGGCTTAAAAGAACTCTATCTCTGTGGTAGGCAGAATTCTAAGATGATCCCCCAATGACCCACACACTTGTATACTCTCCTCCCCTTGAGTGTGGCTGGAACTTGCAAATATGATATCATTCCTGTAATTAGGTTACTAATCAATTGACTTTGAGCTAATCAAAACAGATCCCTGGGTGGACCTGCCTTAACCAGTGAGCCTCTGAAAGAAGGAGAAGCATCAGAGAAATGTGCTCCTGCTGACTTTGAAGATGTAGATCAGCTCTGGCCAATGGACAACAAAAAACCTGGGACCTCAGTCCTAAAACCACAAGCAATTCAATTATGCCAGCAACCAGTAAATTTGGAAGAGGACCCTGAGCTTTAGATGAGAACCAGTGCCCTAGATTTCAGCCTGGTAAGACCCTGAACTAGCCCATGCCTGACCTCCTGATCCACAGAAATGGTGTAATGAAAAACTAACGTTCCCTCTGTAGTGGATTGAATTGTGTTCCCTGCAATATGTTGAATGCATTGAGGCCCTAACCCCTGGTACCTGTGAATGTGACCTTATCTGGAAATAAGTTCTTAGCAGATATAATCAAGTTAAGAGGAGGTCATATGGGATTAAGGTGGTCCCTAAATCTGATGACTGGTGTCCTTATAAGGAGAGGGAGATTTGGAGACATGCATACACACACAGGGAAGATGGCCAAGTGAAGATGAGGCAGAAATTGGAGTAATGTAGCTAAAAGCCAAGGAATGGCAAGGATTGCTGGCAACCACCAAAAGCTGGGAGAAGCAAAGAAGGATTCTTCCCTAGAACCTTCAGAAAGAGCATGGCCCTGCTATCTTGATTTCAGACTTCCAGCCTCCAGAACTGTGAAGAAATAAATTTCTGTTGTTATAAGCCCCTGGTTTGTGGTAATTTGTTATGGCAGCCCTAGAAAGCTAATATACTCCCCAAAGAAACACTTATGCTATCTCTGGCAGAGACTGGCCAGATGCTTACCAAACCCATTTCTTCGAGCACATGGCTAGACCACATTTCCCAGCTGTCCCTCATCTGGAGGTGCTATGTGCTTAGTTCTTGCTGATGGATTGTGAGCAGAGGTGTTGAGACACTTCAGGTCATCGAATTAAAGCTGGTGTGCTTTGTCCAAGCTGTATCTTTTCTTCTTCCATGGTGACCTTGGAGGCCATGTGTCAAAGCTGGAAGGCCCACAAGATTAAATGAGCCTGGATCTTTGAGTCTCTGCTTAGAGGAAAGCCCTAGGCCAAGAACATCTGCATTGGACTTTCCATGAGAGAGAAATAAACTTATGTTGTGCTAAGCAACTGAGATTTGGGTGTTTGTTTATTGCCCTATTACACCATCCCAAATATTCTTTGACAGTTGATAATACACAGTGTCCAGAGATATCAGCTGGGCTGCAAGGTCTGAAGCAGCAGCCAGACAGCAATGTTTTCCTAATCCCAACTGCCAGCCTGAGGTCCCTTTTTATACTCATAGTGTCTTGTACTATATACAGACTAAAGATTAAAAAGGGATGATCTTTGTATTCGTCAGGATTCTCCAGAGAAATAGAACTGACAGGAGATAGATGGATAGATAGATAGATAGATAATGAGGAATTGGCTCATGCAGTTATGGAAGCTGAGAAATCCCACAATCTGCCATTTGCAAGCTGAAGACCCGGGAAATCTGGTGGTATAGTTCAGTCTGAATCTGAAGGTCTGAGAATTAGGGGAATCAATGGTATAAGTCTCAGTCTGAATGTAGGAGAAATCCAATGTCCCAGGTCAGCAGCAATCAGGCAGAGAAGGGATGAATTTTCCCTGCTTTTGTCTTTTCTTTTATTCAGGTCCTTAAACGATTGGATAATGCCCACCCACATCGGGAGGAAAATCTGCTTCACTGATTCAAATGCTAATCTCATCCAGAAACACCCTCATAAAAATACCCAGAAATAATGTTTAGCTAAATATTTGGGCACATAAAATTAATCATCACAGTCTCATAGCCCATGTTCCTGTTTGTGCCTAATTATTGCCAAATTCTTCCATCCACTCACAGAATCCTGTAACCTCAGGCTGCTCCTTCACAGAATGGGATTTTTAATTTTAATACCTCAAGATACTTAAAAGTCTTTATGTTTAGTTTTAAATACTTTGAACTTGACTGAATCTTGCATTTTCCATCTTTCTCAACATAACTCTTACAGATTTTTAAAAGACATCTGTAATAATTTCTTAAGGCTTTGTCCCTAGTTTTGTTGTTGTTGTTGTTGTTTTTGCAGTACGCGGGCCTCTCACTGTTGTGGCCTCTCCCGTTGTGGAGCACAGGCTCCGGACGCGCAGGGTCAGTGGCCATGGCTCACGGGCCCAGCCGCTCCGCGGCATGTGGGATCTTCCCGGACCGGGGCACGAACCCGTGTCCCCAGCATCGGCAGGTGGACTCTCAACCACTGCGCCACCAGGGAGGCCCTGTCCCTAGTTTTAAGGACATTATACTGACATGTTTGGACATTTAAGAGAACTTTAAGATTCACTATACTTTTAAGTTTAATTTATTATGTTTATTGGAATTAATTAAATGCTGTGAACGTTTTGTTAGTCAGACATTTAAGGGGCTTAAAAAGTAAACTGAATTATTCAATTTATAAAGATCTTAGTTAAATGGGACCAATTATCAGTCAAAGGCATTTGTATAAGAGATCATTAAACTTTACTAGATTATAAATAGAATAATAAGATTTGTAGGTTGAACTCAAAAGCTTGAGGAAAAGCTAGGTTTGGAGTTTGTAACTTTAATAAATAAAATATTTATATTAAACCCCTTCATTTGATAGCAAATCATTTTCTGCAAACAAAACAAAATCTCACATTATAGCTTAAAAACAAAATCAAATGAACAAATAAACCTGCTTCTACACCACACAGTAGATAGCTTCTAATCTTCTCTGTGCTGGGGAACCAGATAATCAGGATTTTGAGAATACTGCTCCCTTCAGTGTCTGAGGAGCTCCTCAACAGAGAAAAAGCATGAATTTTAGTACACATAAAAGGTGTAGTGTATTTAGACCAGAACAATCACCAGGGATGTTTGCTAAAAAATCAGGTCCTGGGCCTCTTCCCTGTAACTCTGCTCCCCTCTATCTGAGGTAGGATTTGAGGGATCTGGAATTTTTAACACAGTGCTTCTCACAGGGTGGTTCATGAAGCAGCATCAGCTTTACTTATCTTAAGATATTTCTTTACGGGCCACAAAAGGAAAAATAGACAAGTGAGACTATATCAAACTAAACAGCTTCTACACAGCAAAGGAAAAAATCAGCAGAGTGAAAAGGCAATATTTGGAATGGGAGAAAATATTTGCAAACCATCTATCTGATAAGGGGTTAATCTCCAAAATGTATAAGGAACTTCTTCAATTCCATAGTAAAAAACTAAAAAACAAAACAAAACAAAACAAAAACTAATAGCCTGATTAAAAAATGGGCTAAGGACTTGAATAGACATTTATCTGAAGAAAACATACAAATGGCCAACAGATATATGAAAAGATGCTCAACGTCACTAATCATCAAGGAAGTATAAATCACAACCACAAAGAGATATCATCACCTCATACCTGTCAAGATGGCTACTATCAAAAAAACAGCAGATAACAAGAGTTGGCAAGGATGTGGATAAATTGAAACACTTGTGCACTGTTAGTGGGGATGCAAAATGGTGTAGCTGCTATAGGTAATAGTGTGGAGGTTCCTCCAAAAATTAAAAATAAAACTGCCATATGATCCAGCTACCCCACTTCTGGGTATTTATCCAAAAGAATTGAAATCAAGATTTCAGAGGTATTAGCACTCCTATGTTCATTGCAGCACTATTCACAGTAGTCAAGAGGTGGAAACAACCTAAATGATCATTGACAGATAAGTGGATAAAGAAAATGTGGTATATACATACAATGGAATACTCTTCAGCCTTAAAAAGGAAGGAAATTCTGCAATATGAGACAACCTTGAGGACATTATGCTAAGTGAAATAAACCAGTCATAGAAAGACAACTACTACATGATGCCACTTATATGAATATATAAAATACTCAAATCCATAGAATCAAAGAGTGGGATGGTGGTTGTCAGGGGCTGGGGGGAGGAAGAAATGCGAGTTACTAATCAGTGGGCATAAAATTTCAATCAAGCAAGAAGAATACATTCTAGAGATTTGCTGTACATTGCACCTATAGCTAACAATGTATTATATACTTTAAAAATTGTTAAAAGGGTAGATCTCATGTTAAGTGTTCTTAACACAATAAAATAAAATAAAACAAAAGGGTAAAATAAAATTAAGGAAATATGGAAAATATTTCTTCTAATGTTCTCTGCTAGTCTGAGTCACTTGTTATTTAGGAATGGCTTCTCTGTTTGCCTGGCTCAGTGGCTGTCTTCCTCCCTGAAGAATCTCTGCCTACTGTTTCTCAGTTCCCAATGTTGCAGACCCATCAGAGGTTTTTATTCTCTTGACACCCCCAGTTTTCAGTCTTCAGATTGAATATGGGCTAGAAGGTCACCCACTGGGCAGAGCCATGACATTTCCTGTCATCACAATAGGGTCTATTGGCTGAGGCAGTCTGTTTGATTTTTCAATGATTCCTTGTGAATTGATGCAAGTGCACTTTTGTGACACATATTGTTTCTTCAGAGGCCTTTTAAAATGTCTTCTTGGTTGTGACACATATAATTGAAATGGCCACATATCAGAGTGTATCTATTATACATGCTTGCAAAATGTGAGGATAGGAAGTACAGTAAGATGTTAGAGGTAACTCTTGGAAATGCCACTGTTATCTGATAATTTATAACTGCAAATGATGAGGAAGTCACAAGTAATTTTACTGGAATAAATATCAATTTTTGCAGTATTGCCATTGTCTCCCCATATGGGCTCATGAAAGGGAAAACTGCACTCACCAGGGTAGGCATGCCCCTAACATTTGCAGGGCTTGAGGCAAGAGTATCAGTGAAGACCCTAGCAGTGCAGTGCCTGCCTCTTTTCTTTCCACCCCTGGCTTTGTCCTGAACCATTATTCTAGCCCAAGTGACTAAGCTCCATCTACTCCTGCACCCCAATCACCAGCCACCCCTTAGCACAGTCTGCTTTCAGGAGGATGGACCCAGGGACAGGCTTGCATGGGTCCTGGAAATGGCCTGAGTCCCTCTGAGCAGGGAATTTCAGGGTCCTGAGATCCAGAGCTTGACCTAGAAGAGGGGCTGTGGGCTTTGAGTGGATACATCCTCTTGGCTCTATGCTTTACTTGCCTCATGTGGAGGACTCAGCTGGAGGAAATCTAGAGCAGGGTCTTCTAAACATTAAAGTCTAACCTGTGGGCCTCCCTGTAGGTGAGGGGCCCAGATAAGGAGCCCTGGTTGCCCAGGTCTAAAGATAGTACTGGTTATGGGGTTCAAAGATGAAGAAGATCTAATTGCCAGCAAGTATGTGTCATCATTGGGGAAACTACCTTAGGACCCTTATGGTACTCTTTGTCTTGTGTTATGACATTTAATTTTTATCAGCGGCCACAATCAATTAATGTGGGACCCTAAGTCATTATGCTCCCATCACTCTTCTCTTATCTCAGCCACACCCTTCCCCTGAAATCCTCCCCCCAATAACAATTCAGTTTTCCTATATTTATGATTTTCAATCATTAAGCCACCTTTAAGAGTTAGAGTGTCTCAAAATTCTTTGGGAGTTTGAAATGCTTTATGGAAGAGAAAAAGAGTTTAGAGGTTAAATAGGTTCAGGGAATGCTGCATATGCCCTCTCCCTAACCTGGTGACTTACAATTCAGCTTGGCATATTAAAGGCTCTGAGAATTCCCGCAGTAAGCAAATCTGTTTCACTTTATTTAACTCTTTGTTTCCATATGTATTTGAAAATAGACAGCCCACTCCTTTGATTCCAAAGAGGTGCTTACTGATCGTTTCTGCCCTAAAGGAAAATTAAACTAAGGCATTTTTCTATTTATTTGATACCTATTTATTATCCCAAAGACTGGACTAGAGGTACAAAGGGAAACTAAAATAAGACTCTGCCTTTGGGGAGCTATTAATCATTTTACCAGTGACTTCAAATGTGATTCAATTTAAATTTGGAGAAAGCTCAGTTTTGTTTAGGAATCTTAGTTCAGTTATAACTTGAGGTCAGTTTCCATTTAAATGGCTGGGAAAAAATGTATGACGCAGAGTGTGCCTCCTGCTGATTACATTTTTCAGTGTGTTCTGTCTGTGAAAGGGGTCTTAAAGTTAGAATATCAGATATCCTTTTATCTTGGATCTTATGTGAGCCATCCCCAAACCTCGGGGTACTTTGGGGCTGATGTGACCCACCACTACCTCCTAGGATTTGTTGGGGTGCTAAAGTGGCCCATTGCTACCTCTTAGGTTACTTAGGAACTGATGTGATCTGTCTCAACCTCCCATGGTACCTTGAGGCTTCTGTGGCCTATCACTACTTCCAAGGGTACTTTGTAGGCTGTCAGATGATCAGTGATCTTCCAGGAGGCTGCCCAATCCAAGAATTAATAAAGCATTAGAGTGGTTGCTAATTAGAACCATTGTTTTCTTTGGTGGGGGGGGGGCACACAGACTCTTTTGGGAGAGTTTCAGTGCTTCCTGTACATTTCAAATCTTCGTTTTATCTCACCACTTGCTTCCCATAGTCAGGAATGGGTGATGTAACCTGAGATGAAATAAGAACTGCTTGTCTCCTTAGGGGTGTTTTTAGGTACAACCTTTAATGAAAGCAGGGAAAGGCCTGGGTGGTCTCTCAGCAGCTCTTTGGTTACCGCGATTGTAGCAATGTTATCGGTGCACCATCTGTATTTCTTCCACACTCACCTCTACATGTGGAAGGCTGCTCACTGTGAACACCTGTGATTCTGCCAGAGGGCTTTTTTACCCCTTTGGTAAGGGGAACATGCTCAGCTCTCACACATAGTAAGCATAAATTGCCAGAGAGTTAATGCTTCTGGAAGCAGGCTTCAACCAATGACAATGGAAAGTTAGTGAATACAGTAAGTCCCCTACATATGAATGAGTTCCGTTCTGAGAGCACGTTCATAAGTCCAATTTGTTCATAAGTCGGACAAAGTTAGCCTAGGTACCCAACTAACACAATTGGCTATATAGTACTATACTGTAATAGGTTTATTATACTTTTCACACAAATAATACATAACGAATGAACAAACACAAAAAATAAAGAAAACATTTTTAATCTTACAGTACAGCACCTTGAAAAGTACAGTAGTGCAGTACAACAGCTGGCATCCAGGGGCTGGCATCGAGTGAACAGGCAAGAAGAGATACTGACTGGAGGAGGGAGAGGAGGTGGGAGATGGTAGAGCTGAAGGATCGCCAGCAATAGGGGCCGGAGGGCAAGCTGCAATGTCACTCACGCCTGACGTTGATGGCACAGGCTCTGGTTCCTTGCTGGATTCAGTTCTATCTAGCCTCTTTTCTTGTCATAGGTGACACGGTAGCACTGGATTGCATTCTGAATGGCTGCTGCAACTTTCGTGTACCATTCTACGCTCGGGTCCTATGGCTCAAAAACTAACAGTGCCTCCTCAAATAAAGAAAATCCCCTTGCCATTTCCTGCGTCGTGAATCTCTTCAGTTCTTCAGTTACTTCTCCTTCCTCTTGTCTCTCTTCATCCTTTCTCTAGGCTTCCAATTCCATTAGGTCTTCATTAGTAAGCTCCTCGTGTTGCACAGCAACAGTTCTGGACAGTAAAGTACAAAAAAGCACAACCACTTGTAGGGGATGCACCCACGTGACAATGTACGTCAGACACATGAACTAACTTACATGATTGCACACGCGGACGAACGTTTGTATCTTTGAAAGTTCGCAACTTGAAGGTTCGTATGTAGGGGACTTACTGAAAATACCCCAGCTTTCTCATCCTTAGTTGGAATAGCTCTGAGGTGTATTCTTTATTGTTTCCCATGGTTCCCCACTGAAACTGACCTCCAGTTGCCACGATGGTAACTAGCTTAAAAAAACATTCTTTATTGGCTGCCTTCGCTTCCATTTTCATTTCCCCACTTCCCTACTGGTGTTTCCTGACATTGCCTCCTTGCTAAAAATGCCTACACTTAGATACGTGTGTAAAGTCTCCTTATTGGAGAAACCCCAAACGAGCCAGTGATCCTAATACATTTAGTCTTGAAGTTTGCTAATGGAGGCTAGAGAGACCTTCTTTACCTGTGACTATCATTTGGCACTAATTGTTTGAAAAATGTTATAGTCCATTTTTAGTTTGTTACTTTAAAATTGAAGAAAAATATATTCTGAATCTACTAGTGGTAGACATTATAAATCACGAAAGAAAAACATGTATTGATATCAGGAGTTGCAAAATTAAAACACTTGGTCTAAAGCCTTTTCTGTCAATCTTCTTTTGACCTGAATCTGGCTGAATTCACTGGTACATTATTACTTGTAAGCAAAAAAGGGTTTTTTTTAATTATTATGTGCACATCCTACATGTGTTATCTACAGATGAGAAGTCCAAAAGTGGTCATAATGAAAAGCAGAGGCATCTTGTGTCTCAGTGTGGTAGGTAGCTTCTAAGATAGCCCCTAAATACTTCTACCTCTTTGTACCCATGGCTTCGTGTTATCCCCTTCCCTTGAGTAACTTGATTCAGTAAACTTTCTCAACTATAAGGAGATGTCACTTCTGTGATTAGCTTATAAGAGATTGTAAACTCCATCTTGCTATCCAGACACTTCCCTTTGCCTGCTTTGTTGAAGCAAGCTGCCTTGTATAGGAGGCCCATGTAGCAAGGAACTGAGGATGACCTCTGGCTAACAGCCAACAAGGAACTTGGATTCACAGTCCAACAAGCCAAAAGGAGCTGAATTCTGTCCACAATCATGAAGTGAGCTTGGAAGTGGATCCTTCCCTAGTTGAGTTTTGAGATGAGACTCTAGCCCTCTCTGACATCTTGATTGCCACCTCATAGGGCATCTGAGGCAGAGGACCCAGCTAAGCTATGCTCAGATTCCTAATCTACAGAAACTGTGAGATAATAAATGTGTGTTGTTTTAAGCTACAAATATATGTGGTAATTTATTATGCAGCAATAGGTAACTAATATACTCAGCACGTGTAAATATGTGCAATAGTTAAGAATTTGAACTTTCTTATTCATTCTGTATTAGGGCAAATATTTGGGATGTAGAAGGAAAATTCAGACTCTAACAGCGTCAATGTCACCCTGAATACTGAATCAAATTGACCATGGTAGTGATGGATTATGCTTAAATTTCAGGCTTGAGCTCCCGCTGTTCTCAAAAGAAAAGGAAGATACCTTCTCTTTGAAAGTCTATCTGATCAAGATTCTTTGTATAAAAATGGCCACTCGTAGATTAGCTTCTGAGTATATTTTCTACCAATGATCTTAAGTCATCCCTAAGCTTATGCAAGTCTCTTAGCAACAGAAGATGATCCCGAATGAGAAAGCATCATGAGCCAACGCCCCTGCAAGCATCTGAGCCAAAAAAGATGGAATTTTAAACTTTATTTTTTTAAATATTTAAAATGAATTCATCTTGAGAAAATGGAGCAGCATGTATAAATCTATTAGCTGTTTGAATAAGTTCAGTTGTTTCAAGGTTACATCTTCTGTGTCTAGGATAAATATATTTTAAAAATCCATACAGTAAAATGTAAAAAAACAGTTTCCTTGGAATCAACATGTCTACTGCCAGAGAAGTCACATTTCTTGTAAAACAATGCAACATAATGGATGGCGGTGGAGTGAGGCCAGGTGGTTTTAAGTATCAAGCTGACGGTGGAATGTGGTATTTAGAAGATAGTCACAGCACAACATACAAGGAGACACAGAAATCTATTGGTTGACAACTTAACAAAATGCAGTGTGTTCTCCAAAGGATTATTTCAGCCTCAGAAATAGCTACCTCTCACATAGCTTCACTTTATGCTCAGCGTATTCTGACTGTTGTGGGTGAATTCCACAGAATCATCTCAGAGATAAAACTGCTTCATAACTGGGTCTTTTTGTGCCTTTATTCTCTAGCCTACACATTTTTGAGTAGGGGTACATAATATGTTACACTGGGGTATAGGAAGAAAATATTAGAATTTTTCCTTTAAAAAAATAGGAAAGAAATTAACCTTTATCAAGAGTTGATATTCATACTGACACTGATGGTCTCACTCAGTTTCTCTGCATAGAAGGCTATTGTGTGTCATGCCCAGTGTCCGTGGTTTCCTGAGAGAAAAGTGAGATCCCATAATGAAGACAGGTTGACTGAGGTCCCTTCACCATTTGTTGGTTCTATTCCAGGGTATTGAAGTTCCCATGAGACTGGTTAAGTGGACTTGACGGTTATATTTTCTTGCAAAGTAGAAACTACATATTGAAACTGTATATTGAAATGAAATGAGTGACCTTGAAAATGTTTTCTACCACACACAGATTCACTGGCTATCCTAAAGCAAAATGTGAAAAAGAGCTGTTGAACTTATTTTTGCTCTTCTTTTTACAGTTTAGGTTATTCATTTGAGATCCCTCTTCTTTAATAATACAAGCGTTTATGCTATACATTTCTCCCTAATTATAGATAATTGTGGAAAACACATGGGTAGATCTTGTTTTTTTAATCCAATCTGCCAATTGTCTTTTAATTGGTGTATGGACCATCTTAGCTGCATCTCACAAATTTTGTTATGTTGTATTTTCATTTTTTACTCAGTTCAAAATATTTTCTAATCTCCCTTGGGACATCCTTTTTGATCCATGGATTATTTTGGAGTGTGTTAATTTCTAAGAGTTTGGGGATTTTCAAGATGTCTTTCTGTAATTAATTTCTAGTTTAATTCTATTATTGTCAAAGAACATACTTTGCATCATTTTAATTCTTCTAAATTTGTTAAGTTTTGTTTTAGTACCCAGGGTATAGTCTATATTATTGAACATTCTATGTGCACTTGAAAAAAGTGAGCACTTTGCTGTTGTAAAGTGAATTTTTCTATAAAAGGATGTCATTAGGTCCAGGTGATTGATAAGTTTGTTCAGTTCTCTTATATCCTTGCTTAATTTCTGTATATTGTTCCGTCAAGTACTAAGAGAGGAGTGAAATTTTTTCACCTGTAATTGTGAATTTATCCATTTCTCCTTTCGGTTCTATCAGATTTTGCTTCACGTATTTTGAAGCTCTGTTTGGTGCATACATACACATTTAGAACTCTTATGTCTTTTAGTGAGTTGATCCTTTTACATTATGTAATGTCACTTTTTAATCTCTGGTAATTTTCTTTGCTTTTAAATCTACTTTGCCTGATATTAATATAGAATTTTTATACCATGAGTAAATAAAAATAGATTTTTGATAATATTTTATATTGTATCATCTTAAATTTTTGTTTCATGTATGCTATACAGTGTATGTAATATTTAAGTACACAGTGGTTGTATAATGTATGTAAAATATAAGTAGTATATAATAGTGCTTGCAGATGTATTATTTAAAACTTTGAACTCTGCAAGCCAGAAGGGAGTGGCAGGAAATTTTGAAAGTGATGAAGGAGAAAAACCTGCAACCAAGATTACTCTACCCAGCAAGGATCTCATTCAGATTTGATGGAGAAATTAAAACCTTTACAGACAAGCAGAAGCTGAGAGAGTTCAGCACCACCAAACCAGCTTTACAACAAATGCTAAAGGAACTTCTCTAGGCAAGAAACACAAGAGAAGAAAAGACCTACAATAACGAACCCAAAACAATTTAGAAAATGGGAATAGGAACATACATATCGATAATTACCTTAAATGTAAATGGACTAAATGCTCCCACCAAAAGACACAGTTTGGCTGAATGGATACAAAAACAAGACCCATATATATGTTGTCTACAAGAGACCCACTTCAGACCTAGAGACACATACAGACTGAAAGTAAGGGGATGGAAAAAGATAGTCCATGCAAATGGAAACCAAAAGAAATCTGGAGTAGCAATTCTCATAACAGACAAAATAGACTTTAAAATAAAGACTATTAGAAGAGACAAAGAAGGACACTACATAATGATCAAGGGATCAATCCAAGAAGAAGATATAACAATTGTAAATATTTATGCACCTAACATAGGAGCACCTCAATACATAAGGCAAATACTAACAGCCATAAAAGGGGAAATCGACAGTAACACATTCATAGTAGGGGACATTAACACCCCACTTTCACCCATGGACAGATCATCCAAAATGAAAATAAATAAGGAAACACAAGCTTTAAATGATACATTAAACAAGTTGGACTTAATTGATATTTATAGGACACTCCATCCAAAAACAACAGAATACACATTTTTCTCAAGTGCTCATGGAACATTCTCCAGGATAATCATATCTTGGGTCACAAATCAAGCCTTGGTAAATTTAAGAAAATTGAAATTGTATCAAGTATCTTTTCTGACAACAACGCTATGAGACTAGATATCAATTACAGGAAAAAATATGTAAAAAAATACAAACACATGGAGGCTAAACAATACACTACTTGATAACGAAGTGATCACTGAAGAAATCAAAGAGGAAATAAAAAAATACCTAGAAACAAATGACAATAGAGACACGATGACCCAAAACCTATGGGATGCAGCAAAGGCAGTTCTAAAAGGGAAGTCTATAGCAATACAAGCCCACCTTAAGAAACAGGAAACATCTCGAATAAACAACCTAACCTCGCACCTAAAGCAATTAGAGAAAGAAGAACAAAAAAACCCCAAAGTTAGCAGAAGGAAAGAAATCATAAAAATCAAATCAGAAATAAATGAAAAAGAAATGAAGGAAACGATAGCAAAGATCAATAAAACTAAAAGTTGGTTCTTTGAGAAGATAAACAAAATAGATAAACCATTAGTCAGACTCATCAAGAAAAAAGGGAGAAGACTCAAATCAAGAGAATTAGAAATGAAAAAGGAGAAGTAACAACTGACACTGCAGAAATAAAAAAGATCATGAGAGATTACTACAAGCAACTCTATGCCAATAAAATGGACAACCTGGAAGAAATGGACAAATTATTAGAAATGCACAACCTGCCAAGACTGAATCAGGAAGAAATAGAAAATATGAACAGACCAATCACAAGCACTGAAATTGAAATTGTGATTAAAAATCTTCCAACAAACAAAAGCCCAGGACCAGATGGCTTCACAGGCGAATTCTATCAAACATTTAGGGAAGAGCTAACACCTATCCTTCTCAAACTCTTCCAAAATATAGCAGA
>NW_021703779.1:39948327-39950330 GCF_005190385.1 Monodon monoceros
CTTCTGAGACTGAACCAGGAAGAAATAGAAAATATGAACAGACCAATCACAAGCACTGAAATTGAAACTGTGATTAAAAATCTTCCAACAAACAAAAGCCCAGGACCAGATGGCTTCACAGGCGAATTCTATCAAACATTTAGGGAAGAGCTAACACCTATCCTTCTCAAACTCTTCCAAAATATAGCAGAGGAAGGAACACTCCCAAATTCATTCTACGGGGCCACCATCACCCTGATACCAAAACCAGACAAGGATGTCACAAAGAAAGAAAACTACAGGCCAATATCACTGATGAACATAGATGCAAAAATCCTCAACAAAATACTAGCAAACAGAATCCAACAGGACATTAAAAGGATCATACACCATGATCAAGTGGGTTTTGTTCCAAGAATGCAAGGATTCTTCAATATACGCAAATCACTCAATGTGATAAACCATATTAACAAACTGAAGGAGAAAAACAATATGATAATCTAAATAGGTGCAGAGAAAGCTTTCAACAAAATTCAACACCAATTTATGATAAAAACCCTGCAGAAAGTAGGCATAGAGGAAACTTTCCTCAATATAATAAAAGCCATATACGACAAACCCACAGCCAACATCATCCTAAATGGTGAAAAACTGAAAGCATTTCCACTAAGATCAGGAACAAGACAAGGTTGCCCACTCTCACCACTCTTATTCAACATAGTTTTGGAAGTTTTAGCCACAGCAATCAGGGAAGAAAAGGAAATAAAAGGAATCCAAATTGGAAAAGAAGAAGTAAAGCTGTCACTGTTTGCAGATGACATGATACTATACATAGAGAATCCTAAAGATGCTACCAGAAAACTACTAGAGCTAATCAATGAATTTGGTAAAGTTGCAGGATACAAGATTAATGCACAGAAATCTCTGGCATTCCTATACACTAATGATGAAAAATCTGAAAGTGAAATCAAGAAAACACTCCCATTTACCATTGCAACAAAAAGAATAAAATATCTAGGAATAAACCTACCTAAGGAGACAAAAGACCTGTATGCAGAAAATTATAAGACACTGATGAAAGAAATTAAAGATGATATCAATAGATGGAGAGATATACCATGTTCTTGGATTAGAAGAATCAACATTGTGAAAATGCCTCTACTACCCAAAGCAATCTACAGATTCAATGCAATCCCTATCAAACTACCACTGGCATTTTTCACAGAACTAGAACAAAAAATTTCACAGTTTGTATGGAAACACAAAAGACCCCGAATAGCTGAAGCAATCTTGAGAACAAAAAATGGAGCTGGATGAATCAGGCTCCCTGATTTCAGACTATACTACAAAGAAACAGTAATCAAGTCAGTATGGTACTGGCACAAAAACAGAAATATAGACCAACGGAACAGGATAGAAAGCCCAGAGATAAACCCACGCACATATGGTCACCTTATCTTTGATAAAGGAGGCAGGAATGTACAGTGGAGAAAGGACAGCCTCTTCAATAAATGGTGCTGTGGAAACTGGACAGGTACATGTAAAAGTATGAGATTAGATCACTCCCTAACACCATACACAAAAATAAGCTCAAAATGGATGAAAGACCTAAATGTATGGCCAGAAACTACCAAACTCTTAGAGGAAAACATAGGCAGAACACTCTATGACATAAATCACAGCAAGATCCTTTTTGACCCACCTCCTAGAGAAATGGAAATAAAAACAAAAATAAACAAATGGGACCTAATGAAACTTCAAAGCTTTTGCACAGCAAAGGAAACCATAAACAAGAGCAAAAGACAACCCTCAGAATGGGAGAAAGTATTTGCAAATGAAGCAACTGACAAAGGCTTAATCTCCAAAATTTACAAGCAGCTCATGCAGCTCAATAACAAAAAAACAAACAACCCAATCCAAAAATGGCCAGAAGACCTAAATAGACATTTCTACAGAGAAGATATATAGACTGCCAACAAACACATGAAAGAATGCTCAACATCATTAATCATTAGAGAAATGCA